>NW_024386782.1:12530478-12602145 GCF_900408965.1 Simochromis diagramma
GGGAAGCCTGGAAGAAACAATTTTACAACCATAAATAACCTCAAAGTTCATAAGCATGTGTTGCAATGCTGGCTATTCAATTTTTTTTTTATATTAAAACATGGCTAAATACAGACTACATTAAATATTGAATTCCATGCTCTTGATGACATGCACACAGCTACACCTACCTAAAGGATAGACTAAATAAACAAAAAGCCGGTTGCACTTGTTACAGTTAAGTGCACCTAATATGCTGGCAACTGGGTATATATTGTATACACCGTATAGTAATAACAATACAATCAGATGTAGAGGTATACAAGACTGTGCGTTTGAGTGCATGCTCTCATGACCATTACTACACTAACATGAGTGCAACTACGGTAAGAAATGAATTATGTACGATAAAAGTGGTCATAATCATGCTATATAAACCATCTGCACAAGTATAACACTTGTTAGCAATACACTATAGCCTATACCAAATTATATACTATATAACAAACAGTAAATCTATGCCCTACACTACACTGATGGTGACAATTCATCTATAGCATTTTAATATCAGCTCCAGTGATAACTACTTTAAAGTGAAGAAATTACTTCGCATTATGGACACCACTGTCAGGGCTGTGGTGTCCCAAATGAGTTCATCTTACGGCTGTCTCTTTAGCTTTATTCATAACCAGTTAATTCATTCACACATCTGAACCAACATCCAGCCAAAGACTAGCACAGTTAGCCTGTTAGCTGCTAAACTTACGTTAGGCGATCCAGCTCGAACAAAGGTGACTTGTCTTCTTTTCTTTAGTGTCTCACGAGTTTAAAAACATGGGTGCGTTTACGGGGAGAAAAAAAAGTGGACGCCTGTAATATAACAATAAGCTGTACTATATTCAGCCTACGGCTACATTATCCTCCAACTTCGGTAAAAACTTCGATTTAACTTCGATAAATATGAAGAAACCCCTTTGCGGGTGCACTAGCTTTGTGTGTTTTCGTCAAGTAGCCAATCAGAGAGCGGCATTCAAACTTAGTCACGCCCCTGCAGAAAATTCATTGGACGAACAGATTTGAATGGAGAAGGGTGACGTTTTTGTGATAATGTAGCTGAGACAAGCACGAGCTTTATTATGTTTGAAAGTTTGACACGCCTTGGCTTTCAGCGTGCACACTTGTGGGGCTTCGGCACTGTGTATTATTATTTAGGAGGGTGAAAGTCTGCACATTCCCATACTTATTTTTAAAGAGAGAATAAGTATGTAATAGCCAATAGCCCAAAACTGTCACTTGCTAGCAGCCTTTTGGAGGAGGTTTCAGCACCGTTACCTAGCAACGAGACCCCGCTAGTTGTCATGCATGCTGCTGTCATCGCGGGTCCAGACGTTCAGCGCTGCCTTTTATCCATTATTAATGATGCCACAAAAAACCTGTTCAGGAAGGCATATGTCAAGAAAGATGGGGGAGATATTAAACCATCGCTGCTAGTTTCAAGACTGGGATCAACTTAAAGGTAATGGCACACTGCTGAAGAAGAACCAGCCGGCTAAACACAACCAAGGTAAGTAACCACGGCCAGCAAAGCATTTCAGTAGTACTATGTCACTGAAATGCAGCTCAGACTTACATGCAGAAACAGTACAGACGCTTAAACGTGTTTGGTAACACTCACATCTAACTTGTAGTAGGAGATATATGTACTTTATATACTTTTGTTCCACTACTCTTATGAAATGTAGTTATTACGATTATGGTATCAAGTACCTGAATACATATATCACATGACAGATTTTGTTAACATACATGCAAAAACTTATGAGCTATTGAAATATCATATCAGGGTATTATATAGGTATATTTAACTCTATATTAATGATGTGCAGTATTAACGGATTCCTGTGTGTTGCAAAATGTATTTTACAACTTGTTTTGTATAGATAATAGTTTTATATTATGACAAAGACACTTTTGTTTTAGAATAGTGTTTCTTTCTTGGTTCAGAGGGTCAGGGGCTACACAGCAGAGTCGTTATGATATTGTATTTTCTAATTAGGGTTTTATTTAATTTGATTTTTTGTTTTTAATTCGGTTTAGTTCACAGAGTGTATTTATATAGTTTAGCTTTTAATAGTTTCAGTGTTAGATTTAGTCTTTTAGATTATTATTATTGTATGGAGGACATGTGTCAGATGTAAGATTTAGGAAAATCAGTACAGGTTTTATATTGAAAACACAGCTTTTAGAAAGCAGTTGACTGACAGTCTTGCGCACATCTAAAAATGTCAGTATTCACGTCCATCAGTGCCTCATCAGCCACATTGTATCTAAATTTTTACCAAAGTCCCAGATACTAAAACTAAGGATTTTTTCTATTTTATGAAGGAAGAACCCATTTAAAACAAATTATTTATTTCTGAATGAAATAGATGAATTACTTTTTAAAAAATATTTATCTATATATTTATTTATAAGCCTTCTGCTGCTGTCAGACACTCAAAACAGACACAATACGTTTCACCCAAGCATATAATTAACTCAAAAACTTTACACCCTTGCAGCACGCAATCTTCTGTGCACACATTGTATTGATTGTTGAATAATTGACACCTTAGTGCTTTTTGATCCAGTGTTGTCACTTTGCAGGTTGCGTTGCTAAGAGATGAATGGTGCTTCGTTCAGTTTTCTCACCCTGCTTTTTTCTTAACAGAGGTGAGGAGATATTGAACAGTGCATCCATTTTTCTGTTGCAGAGTCCATGGAGGGAGACCTGGGAGAGTCGGATGAGGATGTTCAGGGGGAGGACAGACCCGTAGTGCTGTGGGAAAAATGCATCGAGCAGAGCTTCTTTGTTGATCTCAGTGAGGATGAAAGTCTCCACTTAAGTGATCTGGAGAGTTCTTTGGCCTTGCATCTGTCCCAGGCAGAGTCTGCTGCCTCTGAAGCAAGCATCCATCTTAGTGGTAAGACATGCAGGCACTGTTGTTTATTGTGTCAGTTTTCTTGTATACTACGGTGAATTAGTGCGTATATAATCAAAAGTTTACATAAAATTTTTTTTTTAATAATACATCATTATAAATATGTTGGCATGCAGAATGTTAAACATCTGCTATGTTTTTTTGCTCACTTCAGGTGTGACAAAACAAATGCAATGACATATATATTGTTTTTGCAAAGTCATGAGCTAGTTTTCACTCTCATCATTAAATGGCCTGCATTTGTATAGCGCTTTACTCAGTCTCTAAGGACCCCAAAGCGCTTTACACTACATTCCGTCATTCACCTATTCACACACACATTCACACACTGGCAATGGTAAGCTATGTTGTAGCCACAGCCGCCCTGGGGCGCACTGACAGAGGCGAGGCTGCCGGACACTGGCGCCACCGGGCCCTCTGACCACCACCAGTCAGTCACCACCATTAGCCTTAAAAGTCACAACAACCTAATTTAATGGAATCAACATGACCCTGTAATTAGGTTTTCATGGTATTTGGGTTTTTAATTTGCAGGGGACGCGGAGCTGTCTGGCTTGGATGACTCCTCCTCAGAGAGCAGTGTGGGCAGTCTGAGCGGGAGGGTTCTAGAGAGCAGTTCCAAGAGAAATCTCTTACATGTGTCTTCCCAAAGATCAAACACCATGCAAGATAAGCAGGGAAGTGAGGACACTGGACAAAATACCAGTGATGAGGATCAGGAGGACTTGCCATATGATGGCAACATTGGAAGCCCTTACTTCAACAAGAAAGATTCTTCTGAGGGAAACATTAGCTCTGATGGAGGACACACTGTTCATACAAGTCCTGATCTTTCTGGTCAGCTTGAATTGGTGCAAGAAGATATCAGCACAAAGCAGGACAACGTTTTTGATGCTTCCAAGCAAAGTGAGCTTGGTGGACCGCATCTTGGTGCTGCAGACATTAACCAGTTATTGCTGCGGCACTTCTCCCACGAGGAATTGCTGCGGTTGGGTAGGCTGATCGAGGCAGAGACCCTGCCAGAGGTGTCCCTGTTGGAGAGTGCAGACGACAGTGTTTTTAGCCAGGCTCCAACACACAACAGCAAAGCAGTGAATAATAACCACACAGAGAGCTCAGATGAAAAGAGTAATGCTGCATCAAAAAAAGCAAGTTCAGAAGAGCAGGTAGAAAAGAAGACTCCTACTTTCACATCTGGTGGTTGTGCAAACAGCATGTCCAACTCTGAAAGTACAGATTCTAAGCAGAGCATTGGGGATTTCAGTGCAGATGAAGTAAAGCAGGACAAAGCAGATGAGGAGGAAGAGCAGGTTCAGAGAGTTCCTCTGGTGCGTACAAGATCCTTCAGTGAGATGAAGTATGGCCAAGGCCAAGTCCATTACCCGCTCCCCGACTTCTCCAAGGTTGCCCCTAAAGTGAAAATCCCCAAAACCCCAGCCAGATCACTTCCTCAGTGCCCTAGCACCATTCACAGAGCTCAGTCTTCCCCAGGCATGTTAGAGGTGATCAGCAGAGTCTTGGAGGACTCAGTCCTGCCAGCCGGGAAAGCTAATGTCTTTAAAGATGAAGAAAAGCACACTCCTCCTGCACTGGTGCACCATCTGCAGGTAGAAAGCATTCAGATCATATCTTTGCACTGCAAATGAACCTTAGACTTTCAGTTTCTTTAGCTGATATTTTCTGTCATCATTGCATTACTGTTTTCTTAGATAGAGCTGTAACATCCATCCTCTCTATTTTCTTTAGGCTGAATATGATAAATTACTCACCAAATACGCAGAGGCAGAGAACCTCATTGATCAGATGAGACTAGGAACCAGTGTGAGTTCTAAGGTTTCTTCCTGGTGTAATTCACACAGGCCTGTGTTAAATTAGTTACATTTCAAATGTAAGATACAAAGGTATTTATTGCTTTTCACAGAATCAGCCCTCCTCAGAACTCATGCTTTATTTAGAGGATGATGATGAAGATCAGGGGCAGTTAGCTGAGCTGAGCCATCTTGGATACAAAGCTCCTCATCTTCCCTCATCAGGTACGGCTCCGTGTCCGACATCTGATATCATGAAAGGTTAACTTCCTTCTACTACATGAAAATAAAGTCTGACTGGATTCCTCAGAGAGTGATCAGTTTAGATGACACATTTTTTAATGAAACCTTTTAATGACATTGAAAGAATAACTGAATATTTATGACAAACCAGGCCTGTGTATCTTTATTTAAACACTGAATGATCAGAAAGTCGAGTTAAACACTACGTTAAAGGCATGTTGTGCTCAGGCTGGCAGCTGCTCTCCAGTTTGTTGTCATTTTAGCTGGAAAATAGATTGATTATTTTATTGAATCCAGTATTTTGCCTTAGTTTTGTGGTGCCCCCTAAATATTTTGCATACTGATCCCTCCATACAGTCGGTGTGTGGCTCCTGTCCAGCTATAAGACGCAGATAGTTAAGAGTTAATACTACAGAAATGAAATGTGCCATGATGTGTTTGCGCTTTTTATTCATTTTAAAAGGCCATTCTGTTAGAGTAACCAGCTGCTGGCTGTGAGCATGGCTGCAGCTGCTCAGCCTGGCTGTGGTGATTGAAGCTGTTTACAGATACTGCTGTTGTCCTCCAGCTGCCAGTGTGGTTTAACCTGCACTGCTGTGGACAGCTACAGTAGCATCTGAGCCTGCGGAGCATCGCTGACGGGGACTCGGGCAATGAAACCATCACTGGGTGCACATAAAAATTGGTGTATAATGTTACAGCAAATAAAAACAGTCATGTTAAATTTAGAGTTGAGGTGGCATGTCATTCTGCTGCAGTAATCACAGCTACGGTCTGTCTCTACGGCGGTTCTAATAAAGCTGCAGAACCAGTTAATCTAGAACCCTTTGTAAACACAGTGGTGCAGATTTAAACCCCAGCATGCAGCAGCAGCGAGGGCTATACTGACTAACTGTAGTTTAATAATTTAAATAATACTTTATAGTAATGCAGAAAAGCCTTTCTCCATAGGTGATACTAGATAAGGGAGAGGTAACACACAACTTTTTGTGAGGGACTCTAAAGTTAGTGTTGCCATGATCCTTGAGGGCCTCTGTTGTGATGTTATTCCCAGCCTAGTGGTTTGAGCTACATTACATCAGCTCTGACCCAACCCACCCTAACCCTAACAACTAATCACAGCAGAGCGTCCCTCACACTGCCACGCCTCTGGCTGAGCTAATGATTTGGTCTGGATGCATTTTGTGCTTGGCAGCATTATTTATAAAAATAAGTAAATAAAGCTACAAAGAAAGATATATTGGCAGTACAAATCCCAGAGGATGTGTCAGGAACATTTTACTCATAACTTATTACTTTAATTATGTTGAGTGTGTATGACTCCCATGTTGGCTTGTTTTCAGACAGCTTAAATGAAAAAGCTGAGTCAGCTCTCGTCAGCACCATTAAGGAGGCGGCCGCAGCTTCCTCCAGCGAGCTTCAGGATAATCCCAGTGATGGGGAAAGGATGACCGCTGAGCTGAGAGACATCATCAGCCAGTTCATGCAGAAGGTGTGTTTGAAAATGACTACAGCTATTGTACAATTAAACGCACACATATTTTAAACGTTTACAAACCTTCTGCTCTTCAGGTGGATGAATTTAGATTTACTGTGAGCAACATGGCTGTAAGCACAGAAGAAAAGCAAATGGTAAGGATCCTTTACATCCTACATGTAAGGTAAACTACATTTCAAGCACAATTTGGGGCCTGCTTTTTTGTGCATGGGCATTAGTATAGACCTGATCCTTTTGCAGATGTTGAGGAGCATGATGGAGGCTCAAGACCAGTTGGAAAGAAACTACATCAGTAAGAAGGAGGAGCACAGAGCTCTGGAGATGCAAAACTACATGGGCTTATCCAGGAACACTGGCACTTTTGATGCTAACAGGTCAGAGAGACCCCGGGGTGGCAGCTGTAAGTGTCAGTATCATGTTTGTGCACCCATTTATGTGTGTGTGTGTGTGTGTGTGTGTGTGTGTGTGTGTGTGTGTGTGTGTGTGCGCGTGCAGACTAGTGGAAGGAGACATCTTTAGGATAGGCATGCATCTTGAGGACATTAAGGAGATCATAGACAAAAACGTGTGTGATCAGATTTCTCCTCCTCACTCAACATCCACTCCCACGTCCACGACTGTACCCACTCCTGTCTGCATGTTCACACCTTCACCTCCACCTTCCCTGCATGAGGTAAAAGACACACAGAAAATTCACGTTTAATGTTTTTGCCACACTATTCATATTCTCTGATTTGGGGCCTTTTATAGTCAGAATACGCTGTGAATAGTAAAAATGCAATGCTGCATATCAACAGTTCAAATTCATACTAGTAGCAATGCAATTGTAGGTTTCCAAAAATTGTGTTGTTATGTTTAATTATTTATCTGCAAAAAATGACATTGTGAATATTTTAAATGCTTGTTTTGAATAAAAAGGTCTTTGCAACATGAGGTGTGATCAGAAAGTTCTGAAAAGCCTTTTCTGACTTAGATTTAGTCTGGATCGTTTTCAGCGTAGCTGCTACTTTCAGATCTGTCAGTGGAACTTCTGTTATGCTCTCTGTTGGATGCTGGAGGAGCTCCAGTGTTTTCTTTGTGCTCGTTACCTGAGGCTTCACATTAAAGCTTGTAAACTGCACTCTTCAGCTGAAAACTGCTGTTGGCCGTTTCCTTATTGAATTTCTCCACAGGATTGAGCTTCTGTGGAGCATCATTTGAGGCCTCTTCACAGAAAGCCTCTGTCACCTTGATTGCCTCGAGTTTCTCAGGCTCTTCTTGGGCCTACAATTCATTTTCTTTTCAGAGCATTTGTTTCAGCTCCAGGGTTTCTTGGATGAAACCGTCCACCTTTGCAGATGACTGCTGACTGCTAGTTTGTGTATACATTCATCTACAAAAAACCCCCAGCCTCATCTGCTTTGGCCTCCGGAGCTGGTGGTTAAACTCCATGATTTTTTAAGAGGGTTTTTCCTCTCTTCCTCTCTTCCTCTTCTTCTCCAAATTAAGCTCAGCTAAAAGCCTCTTATAAGTAGCTAAATGTTTGGTTTTCATGTTTTGAACAGTTGCCTTCACACTGGTCACCTTATCTACATTTTTTTTCTTGGAGTGCAGTTTTATATCTGCATTTTCATGGTGGCTGCTTTCTGTCTTTTAGAGTCAGAAATATAGATTGAGAAGAAATTATAATAATCTCCTGTGCTCATGCTGCCTTTAAGGCTGAAATATATCCGCTCAGCCCTGTTGGTATGATAGGGATCCTTATTTGCATCCATGCCCTGCATCTTCATTTGTGACAAATCCTTTCCTGGTACAGATGCTAAGTATGTGCATATGTTTGCATTAACTTTTATGTTTCAGGGGCAAAGTTATAAGATGGACACGGAGGAAGAAGAAGAGGAAGAAGAAGCAGAGGAGGGCAGTGACCTTCAGATAAGTGGTGGATCAGACCAAAGTAGTGAGCTCGTAACTGCTGACCCTCTAGTGAAAAACTCTGGACATGGCAGCTGCCAGTCACGGTACCAATAAATTTCTTCTTTGCAGTCTAATGTTTAGGTTTTAAACTTAAAACTTAAATTTTAAATCTTTCTTTTGTAAATATAACATTTTTATAGTTTCTGATATGCAGCTAATATACAGTTCAGTGGCAAATGTGCTGAAAAATTAAAGATGACTTGGATGGATATAAGTATACTGTAATAAACCCCCTTGTCCTGGCTAGCTGTTTATGCTGTGAGCGGTGCATACGTGTGTGTTTGTGCACGTTCTCAGCCTTCCTGTGGGCAGGTAGTGTTTCGTGTACACAGCTGGTGTTGGGTTGCACAGTACGGAGGGAAGGGAGTGCTTGGGCCTGTGTGCAGGTATTCTTCTCTGGCCTGTTTTAGGGACTCAACGGGCTCCTTGGTTGGACTTGATGTCTGTAAAGCTGAGGATGAGGATGAGGATGAGGAGAGGAGCTCTGGTTTGTCAGAGGTGGCAGATCACAGTGACATCTTAGCTTACCTGTGTGGAAACAAGACCACCTCACATGAGCAGTGGACAGTCAGCAGGTCAGTGTTGTGACTGTGAGGTGACTGACTCTCTGTTATGGCTTCTTATTGCTGTTTTTTAATTTTATATTTAAGTCTTCATAACGCAAGAGATCTGTTTTTGCATAATATATATTATCATGCTCAATGCAGAAAACATAGGCATTGTCTTCTTCTCATAATGCTTTTCATATCCTACTGTTAAAAAAAGTTTTGAAACAAAACCACTGCTGTTTATTACACTTAGACTTTATACAGTAAACACTTGCTCTTTCTGCAGCCACAGCATCAAGGATAGAGTCTCCAGACAAAAGGATGAATGTGATCTGGGTGATTGTGTTAGTCTGGCAGTGGAGGTCTCCTGTTCCTCTGATGCACCAAGAGGCTCGGAGAGCCACAGCCTCTCAGAGCCGGATCTCAACACCTCATGTGCCTCGCAGGTCAGTTGCAGATACAAGCTAGCCTGTTTGACCGCTGCTGTCTCTTCCACACAATTAAAATGCAATGCAAATTTTCATGCATATCTTTTGGTTAAAACCTTGTTATTGATGCACAGAAGATGGTGAGTTCAGAGACAGACAGCGGATTTGGGAGCTCTTACTTGAATCATTCGGGCTCGGGATCATTTCAATCAAATCTGCTTGCAGAAAGGTGTGAGTGAGAGTATTTTAATGACTGGTTCACCATCATAAACATATCACATGAGCCTAACATGAGAATACCTTAAGCTGAGCTTTTGCTTCTGCAGTGTGCTGTCCCAGAAAGAAGGTTTAAGTAGCTCAGACAGTGAAGACTCGTGCTCCCACCTGCAAACAGCCATCCACCCTGCCATCACTGGCTACCAGTGGGCCAGCCCCCACCCATCTGTCCTAACACAACACTGTGGAGCAACAGCTGCAGTGGATCTGTGGGTGGACAGTACCACTAAGAAACCTTCAGCAATGCTGCAAGGTGAGTAATCTCCATCACTGCATGTTCACTTTTTATGTCATGTTTTCTGGTCAGTGCTAAAGTTCCTCGTGTCCACCACTGACCAAACAGGATCTGACCAAAGCCTGTCTGCTCAGCACCATCAGCTCGTATCTCAACCTCTACTTGGCACCTCCATGGATACTGATGGCAGAGGCAGCCCTCTGCGCTTCTGCACTTGTAATAGGTCAGTATGCCGAAAACAAACACCAGTGTTAGTGAATAATCACTGCACTGCAGTGAATTCAAATGTTAAACCACTGTGGGTAAAATTATGAAGAGTGTGTATAATTAACATGAAAACAGCAGCAAAATAAAGTGGCACTTTATGGGAGTGGGACTTTCACCCTTTGAAAGTGTTGGTGCTCAACCTCTTTAAGAAGAAATAAAAGTTAAAGCCAGAGGGCAGTGTAGGACGCAAATTTGGTCTTGCACTTTTAAAGTGGCAGCAGACAACTGGTTATAAGGCTTATAGGAATAAATCTAATGCAAATAATTACTGTTGAGGCCACTCTTGAAACCTTTGAATTCTTAGAGCTCTCCTTTGAAAAACAGCTCATCTGAGATTCACCCTTTTGGTTTCAATCTCTCTCTGTTGTTGCCTTCATTACCTCGATCAACAACTGTTCTTTTTTTTTGTTTTGAAGGGGTTTCACAAGTATGTGGCTTTGTTCTAGCAGTCAGCATTTAAGCTAAATATTTGCCCGTATCTACTGGAACTTTATCATGACCTTTTTTTCCCATTTTATGAACATTTACATTTCTGTGTCGCTCGTGTGTGACCAGTGAGGCTATCCTGGCCTTGCAATCGGAGGTGTCTAGGCTAAAGAAGGACCTGGAGGTGGGCTTAGTGCAATTACCTCACTTAGCTCAGAAGATGGACTATCTCACCTCAAAATACAGACAAGAGCGCCAGGAGCGCCGGTCCAGAACCAGGACTTACCAAAGTCCAGCCTGTAACAGGTGGGACTCTGATCATCATGGTCAATGAATGAAAGATGGACATTTTGTAAGGTGTTATCATGTTGATAGTGACATGTATTATATCTAGTAAACTAACAAGTAAGAATTTCAGTTTCATGATAAACATTTAAACAGAAATAACCATTTAGAGTCCAAATGTCTTCTCATATTGATTATTTGTATCATAACATGTAGAGTGGGGAATATCAGCAGCAGAGATGTGAGTAACTTCAGTTTCAGTCAGGCAAGGCTGGAGGACTGGATCTCATCAGACATGGACCCCAGCCAGAGCAAAGGTAGACCCCCACCAGCCATAAAACTGTGTAAACTCCAATTGTCTGGCTCTAAGTTCCCTTCCCTGCTTTGATATGAGTGCATGCAGATGTTACTTCATCCTTTTAATGTAATTTGTTCGTTTGCTCTTCAGGTACAGACAGCAGTGAAACAAGCTCTGAGATAATGTTGCAGTTACACAGTTCACCAGCAGGGAGCAGAAAAGGTGGCAGAGGCGTATCCTCGGGACCTGAGTTTCAGTTTAAACAGCAGGCGGTCCAGCCCAAAGGAGGTCAGAGCCAGAGTCACAGCAGAATTTTGTTTCACTTTATTTGGATGATTTTCTGTCTGATTGTCTTTGAACTGAACATTCAGTTTCTCCTGCTGCGTGGACAGAGGGAGGCCGCTCACTGGAAACTTCTGGGTTGAGAAGCTGCAGTTTAAAAGGAAAGAACGACATGATGTCTGACTTCAGACCACAGAGTGAGAAACTGTTTCATGTCAGGTTTTGTCCATCAAGGTTTTGATTTAATGAGTTATGAAACTGACCTCAGTAAATGTATTAGTGTTATCTGGATGAATAGTGTAAGGGCTGTAATACTGTAAGGTGAAAAGGAAAATCACTGCTGTCAATACGTACTAATTCTTACTGAGCACACTGTTGGTCATGTTTCTGTGATCTACAGTTGTCACAAATAGTTTACACTCCAAGGACAGATGGTCTCTTCTCTCCAGCTCGTTTCTCCAGAAGCCGCTGTTGCAGGTCAGCTACGGCTCCTCCTGCAGTCTGCCGGCCAGGTAAAATACAAGCATTAACTGCATTGATAGAGATATTTATCAGCTGTACGCTTCATAGTTTTTTCTTGGGATAAATCATTCTTTTTTGCTACGTATTGTCAAATCCAGCTATAAATTCAGGGAGCCACCGCTGCAGTCCATGTCCCATCACAGAAAACCTTCCACTCAGTCAGACACAGCACTCCTGCCCAGCAATGTGTACTTTCAGCGGACACCGTCTCCATCATCGGTGCCCTTCAAGACTGGCAGCAGGACAAGCAGACGTAGCAGGAGCAAGGTCAAATGTCTCAAACTTTAACGCAAATCAGATAAACCAGTTCTCTTTATATACAGGAACATCTGCTGTATATCATAAAAAAGATCAGGTCTTTACTGTGACATACACGAGTCTTACTTGGCTTAAGGGACAAGTTTCTTTGGTTTTCTAGGAAGAAGACGTGAACAGGACTCTGGACCAGGCGATTGAGATGGCTCGCAGCATGAAGAGGACCACTGACCGCATGGCCAGGAGGCTGTCTGTAGATCTGGCTAAGGCTCAGCTACACAGGAAACTGCACCACATGCAGTCACAAGGTGGAAGGAAACATCTGGAACCTGGCTATGGATGAGTTTATACTCTCATCTCTTTGCCTGATACCTTTATGAAATATATTTTAAATAAAGTATATCTGATTCACAGATGTGATCTGTGATACGTTTGTTTTTGTTTTCTTTTGGTTTAAACAGTATCGTCTATAGTAGTAACATGTATAGTACGTTTATAAAGTTACTGATATTTTTTATGAATGGGCAACATTTTTTAAATATGAAATGTCTTCATGTTTTGATTTGATCTCAAGGCCTCTGAAGAACATTTTTATCCATCCATCTTAACTGTATTCTTACCAAAATGTATTCAAAAGAAATGCTGTGAGGCACAATGTGATCTCATAGTGACGACAACAGTAGACATAGAGTACATTGCGACAAGTTGAAGCAATAAATGTAAACTTATTTTCACAATGCTCCATGTCACTGAACACCCTGGTAATCTTTTTTTAATGTCAGGTGAAATATAAGAAGTGGAGCTACAGTGAATGTATGATTTACAGATGGAAAATATAGGAAGTAAACACATAAAAAATATAAAGTGACATAAAATTCAGCTTGATCCTTTTTAATTGGGTGCCGCAAGTGAAAATACATCCTTAACCATCCTTAGACATCAGGTGACTCTCTCTGATATTTCACCTCTTTACTTTGCCTGCTTCAGTTGTGTGTTTGTGATCATTTTCCTGCAGAATCATGCAGTGAGTTTCATGCGTTTGGCATTTGTAGTTTTTTCCTGTTTGTACCTACTTTGTTTTTTTTTCTTTTAACTGTGATGTCAGTGCACAGATTTGGAGACAATACCTCTTTCTTACGACTCTCAGTAAATGATAAGAAACAGCAGCACAGTGCAAAGATTCATACATGTTGTCGACACTGAAATCCACCTTAAGGTCCCCACACAAAGATACGGGCACACACCTGTCCTCGGGATTAAAGCTGATGTTATTACAGGATTGCAGGAGGTTATTGTCCGCCGAAATTCAAACACGCTTTGATGTGATGGCCTTTCTCAGTCATGCACTGGATTCTAAAACTTCTTGTTGTGCTGGTTGTGCTGTGCAGTGAACAGTGCGGTAGTAAAGGTTATCTAAAACCCACTAGTTTAATTGGTTTAACCAGTGTGTGAATGGGTGGATGACTGGTTGTGTAAAGCGCTTTGGGGTCCTTAGGGACTAGAAAAGCGCTATATAAATACAGGCCATTTACCATTCATATTTTAAAACAAAAAATATCCTGGCATCTCTTAAAGAAAGTTCGTTTTTAGCTCTCTTCCAGCAAACTGACTAAACCAGCTGATCTCCTCTGCACATCTAAGCAGAAAATGCAGAGATCATCCTTTTTTAAATCAAAATAAATAATAAAACTATAAAAAAGATGAATGAAAGACAGGGGCAGGTGGTTAGCAAGATGACAAAAGGCTGATAACTAGCAGGAAAAAAAGACATCACATTTAATACAATCACATATTTATTTCAACAAATTATAAAATGTGACAGAAAAACAGTGATGCAAAAAACTTGACAGTAGTATAAACTAAAGTCGAAGCAAAGCTCTAGCCTTTTACTTTTTAAAAATACTGCAACTTTCTGATCATGAGCATTACTGCAGCTGAACAAACTTTATTTAACACAGAAATAAAAGCACAAATATTTAATGTACTAACAGGAAATAAAGTCGCTAATTAAGATTTCCTGTGACAGCAGTCCTACTAGCTGTGTTGATCTTGGACAGCAGGGGGCGTAGCTTTACCAACTATATAAATCTGGGACTCTCCACCATTTGACCCTAGAACAGAAGAAGCTTCTCGGATGAGAGGTGAAACGTCTTCAAGCAACTTAAAGAACCTTCACAGACTTATAGTGGTCAGAGAGCTCAACAGTAGAGTACAGCAAGTTCAACAAAAGATGTTGTTGGATGGTAACATGATGTGATAAATTTCACTGATCCTATGCTGTGTCAGAATTACTCAGCACATTACAGCCACATGTTGGATCAGTGGTGTCTGACATGCTCTCAGAAATCAGTATATTTTCCTTGACTTCGTATCTTCACAGATGGGTGAATGAAAACACTACATATGTCCCACAAAAACTCGTTAGCCACAAGGACGGAGTCAAATGCAGGCCTGATTAAATCTGCGGGGGTCTAGTCGGTCCTACTGACACAATCCGGCCTAATGTGACCAGATCCCAACAAAGTAAATGCGGGTCAGTGAGTGTTTTTGTTTGGGACATGTTACTGATGGTGAGAGGTGGTTTGAAATTTTCATACATTTAGACATCAAGCATGTGAAGGAGCTGACATTAATGTTAGAGATATTTTTGGTCTTTGTAAACTTGTGGACTCCACTTTTCTGTTGCAATAAAAGGCTGACAGTTTAGCTTAGTTCAAGAAATCATCAAATCAAAGTCAAACGTCATAAACGTCATATTTTAAGTTATAAGCGGCATGGATGTGAGTCTTGAGTCACCCCTGTTTTCCTTATATTCGCTATTTCTTAATGACATGACTTTCAGACACTGTTCATCTGCTCATCTTTCTGACTCCTGTCATGTCTTCCCTGCAAATTGCAAACCACACTGAGATATGCCAGCTAAAAAGCTGTTGGATGATGTCATTCATTTAACCCCCTCTGGCCCCGGCTGCATACTTCTCCTTCTCATCACTGTCATACATTCCTGCTGTGAGTGCCACAGGATAGGAGGCTATAAATAAGGGAACTTGTTTTTTTAATTGGAAAATAATTTCAAACACTCAAGAGTACAAAGACATCACAAACTGACACATATTCTGTCTCGCTAAAGATAGAGGTTATTGGGCGAAAAAAATACTTAATCTGTAAAAACTTCACTTTTAGAATCAGAGAAAGATGAAAAAAAAGAGAGAGGACTGGAGTATATATGGACTAATATATATCTATATACATATATAGAAAGAGATAGATATAGATAAAATCAGATAGTGGATTTTAAACTTGTGTGTGTTTCTATGTGTTTCAATTCTATTCTATTTCTTGGACCGCTTCCTCCTCGGCCTCCACTTCTTCAGCTCTGGAAACATCCGTCTCATCGTTCTCCTTTTTGTCTGATTTCTGCTTTTTGATGACCTGGAGAGACGATACACAATCCATGTTACTGTTCCTACACTTCTCAGCTACTACTCAGTTTCATACATGCTTTTATTTACTCTGATGTACCTTATAGTAGAAATGAAGGGCAATGTTCTCCAAAAGCAGAACCAGAGGCAGGAGAACATATCTCAGGATTGGAGTTCTTGAATCTGTGGAAAGAGATCAGTCATCATCACTTACCACAGCACAAACTGTCATATAATTTATTTTGTTTTAAAGACATTGAAACAAATCTTGTGAAAAATCTCCTCATAAATCATGTTAACATCAATAGATTATAAAACAATGGGCTCCCAGTGAATGAAAAAACCCTCTCCACGAGATGGAGGCGTGGCTCCATCTGACAAATATGGTGACCACAATACAACATTGCAGACTGTACAACAGCCACTAATGAACTACCTACAGTTAGGTTTAGAAAGCTTTAGATTTGTGTTATTTTAAGTGTGTAGCCACACTTACATGATGTAAATGTGAGACTCAAAGTGATTTTGAAGGATTCAACAAAAGTATTTAGTGTGCTGTGAAGAAATTAACATTTTATAGCCACAATTTTCAGGCACTTAACAGGTGTGGGTTATTTCTTTGTTCAACTTTTTTCATAACATATGGCATCATTAAACTTGATTAAAACCACATACTTACAAAAAATGTTTAAATATTCCAAGTATTTTTAAAATCCTTTTTCTGTGTCATCGAAAACCTTCCAACATGATGCAGTCAAACTATCACTGCCATGATCAGTAGATGCTACTGACTGTGTGTAGATGGAAGAACCATTAGCAGATGCATAAAGACTGAGAAGACTGAACTAAAGTGTGCCATTTCTTTTGGCTAATAACAAGCATTAGCAAAACAAAGGCCAAAAAGAGAAACTGAAACCCTTAACATGGAAAACACACTAGGGCAAGATAAAGACCTGCTCTGTCCTATGGAAAAAGAAGACTACGACTTTATACAGTACAGACACACACGGGCAATCAGGAAAGCAGAGACAGCCGGGGAGAACAAGACACAGCTGAATTAAATCACAGAAAACTAAACAATGGAAGCAAAACTAAAAGCAAAGCACAAGGAACACTCGCTCTCGAAATCTCGATAATTAAATGTGGAAAACAGACACATGAATGAATGAGCAGAGAACACTGAGCGAGGAATTAAAGCAACGAGGAACTGAAAACAAGACTAAATAGACTAAGAACAAGTGCAAATGCTAAACAAGACTTGAGAGTTTAAAAAACTCAAAACATTACGTAAACTGACCCATGGCACTCACAGCAAACAGAAATATTGAGTTCTGGTGTTTGCTTAACTTACATATAACGGAGACATAAATCCACTCCGCCTCAGGAGAAGTGAATGTTCCTTCTGTCAGAGTTATCTCATACACACAGCTGTAGCGGCCCTCGTGTCCAAAGTCAGCTACAGGGAAACTAAAGGAGGCTGAGCTGTTGACAGATGTCTTATTGTGTTTCATGCGTTTCATGTTGGAGCCAGAGTAGATGAGATTGAAAACTCCTCCTGAATAGCGATCATTGTTTGAGCAGGTGAAGATGAAGCTGTAGCCCTTCATGATTTCTATAACTTCAAAAACCTTAGCAAGTCTTCCATCTGGAGATGTCACAGAGATCCTGGGCTGCTGCAGCAACACTGAAAACAAAATAAACAACAAATAAAGAAGCTCTATTGAAAAAGAGGCACCACCTGGTGGCGGAAAAAACTCTGTCACTCTTTTAATGCGTGTGTCATGTGTGAATATGATCCAGATCTTTTTAACTGACTGAAAACATTTAATCCATCATTAAACAAACAAGACAGCTCAGGATTGTTGAGGTGCTAGAATCGTTTATCCCTCAAGAATAGGACAACATTTCTCTCCCAAAAGTCCAGCAATTCTTTGGTGCCCAGACATTTCAGATTAATTCAGTTTTTATAGATATTGAGAATTCAAAACACCTCAAGGCGCTTTATATTATAAGATAAAGACTGTACAGCATTAAAGAGAAACTGCACCCTATGAATTAGCACTTGGCAACATTGGGAAAGAAAGGCTCCCTTTTAACAGGAAGAAACCTTTGGCCAAACCAAGGATTTAGATTTTAGATTTAACAGGGAGTCAATGAAGAAATGCCAACATGGGAGAAATATGCGTTCTCTTTCTCTCAGTCTCTCGCAGCTGTATTTTGGATTAACTGAAGGCTTTTCTGGGAGTTTTTAGGGCAGGATGAATATGAAAATCTTTATTCACATGGCATGTATTTTAATTTATTGATTGCAGTGAACACTGGCATGAAATTAAGTTGGGTTTCTGCAATCTTAGACATAATTGGGAAGTGACTATTAAGTGTTGTCGTTGATCGATGAACTGCTGAAATTAAGACTTCTTATCTTAATGGATGTTATATTTACATGCTAATAACCTGTAGTGGGCGTAACAAGTAAACACAGTATTTTCCTGTCACTGTAATATAAGCAATAGTACATTTTATTACCAGTAACAGAGACGGTGACAGAGTCACTTGTGGAGATGCTGGAGTCGTGTGAATATTCACACTGGTATAATCCATCCTTGTCAAAATCTACTTTGAGGATCTTGAATGTAGCAGAGTTGGTGGTTGATGGTTTTGTCTGACTGAATGAGCCTGAAATCTGCCTCAGAGTAAATTCACCTTGTAGAAGCTGTTGGCTTTGAGGTGATATTGAACAAGTGATGCTGACATCGCTTCTCCGCTCAACTTTACCAGCAGGAATCATGAAGATTCTGGGCTTTGGGAGGATCACTGAGGAAAACAGCAGTCATGGAGAGACGATTCAATTAAAAATGGCAAAAATTTACTTTATATATTAATAATTGTCATGGAAATTTCAAATAAACCCGCAAACATCTCGGTGAGCATGATTTCAAGTGAGCTTAATAACATATTGCAATATGAAGAGACTCTGGTCAAACACCTAAGCGGTCTCTGACAATGGCTGCCATCCTCACATCTTATATACCCACATTGACAAAGACTCTATGTAACTCTTACATGTTACACATGTGTGTTAGAGCATAAGGCCCATTTACGGTGCACATGCATACAACTGGTGAAAATGTGCTTCTACATTACTAAAGTGATATGGTTAAACTATGTGATCAATACAAAAAGAAAGAAATCTCCCACCACATAACAGTATTTAAATATTATTGATATTTAATGATAAATATTTAAAAAAAATAATTTCTCACCTGAGCAGACAACACCAGCATCCTTTTGGTGAGTACAGTCATGTGTCCCAAATCCTCTGTGCTGACAATCAGTCAGAGATCTCTCACTTCCTGAACAGTCCACATCATCAAGCCAGATGGATCCACTTCCCTCACCAAAGCGGGCTGATACAGCAGCACTCTGTGCCGTTCCACAGCCGAGCTCTCTACAAACCACCTCAGCATCATTTATGTCCCAGTTATCATCACAGACTGTTCCCCAAGTGTTGTTGTAAAAGATTTCGACTCTTCCAGAGCACAAAGTGCTTCCAGTTAATCTGACTGGCACACCTGGGCACAGTGAGCATAATAAACAATAAGACAAAACATTTTGATGGACTGAATGTTATTCAGTGTGTAATTGGTTCATGAGTGCAATCATTTGCAAACTTTACATCACTGAGCTGCTCAATGATCATAAAAATCAAACAAAAGAACAGTCCTACAGTCCTATTTATATACTTTATGTTAAGTTCACATTTCAGTGTTATAGGACGCTTCAATCATATTAAATCAGTTTCTTTTGACAGTTCTCACTCATCACTTTATTTGTCAGGCTGTGAATAATTAATATTGAATGATAACAAACAAGTCAAGCTAATAATTTTTCATAAATGCTGGAGTCGTAAATAATATTAATGACATAATATTAAAGACAAAACCAAGAGGTAATGAAATAAATAGTAAAAAATTGTATTGACCTTTATTATTAATTTACCTTTGATTAGTAAAGTTTCTTACCTGAACAGACAACACCAGCATCCTTGCTGTGTGTACAGTCATGAGTCCCAAATCCTCTGTGCTGACACTGAGTGAGAGATCTCTCACTTCCTGAACAGGACACATCATCCAGCCAGATCGATCCTCTTCCTTCACCAAAGTGAGCGGACTTAGTGGCTTTCAGTGCTGTTCCACAGTTTAACTCTCTGCAGACCACCTCAGCATCATTTAACTCCCAGCCATCATCACAGACTGTTCCCCAAGTGTTGTTGTAAAAGATTTCAACTCTTCCAGAGCAACGAGTGGACCCAGTTAATCTGATGCGTGCACCTGAACTCAGAGTACATACATTTAATATTTTAATTGAACATTATTGTGAGACTCATTTCTGTACATTAAATAAGTTTCATTCAGCTCACGTTCACTCAGACTCACAGTGCACAAATACATGGCAATAACTACACACAGACCCACATTTATGTCTTTTAATTACTGGCAGATTAAAAAAATGATGGAAAACATATTTCTCTGTAGATTACAGCTACATTCATAGCAGAACATTTTCAGGGGTGTAATTTCTGGGAGGTTATGACCCCCCCCTCCCCAATAAAATTATGAATTATCTCGCATAAATAGGCTGTTCATATTCTTTACTCATTTCAAGTATTAGCATTATTTGTATTAGTATTATTGAACATTTTATTACTGAAAAATGCAGGATGTGCAGGATGGTTACTTTATGAGATGATTTGCAGTGATCACCCTGAATTTTAGGACAAAATAGGCAGAGAAGCAAAACTACTGTGAGTTAATGATAAATCTGTTGATGATGAGAGATGTACCTGAACAGATGACACCAGCATCTTTATGGTGTGTGCAGCCATTTTTCTCAGACCCTCTGTGCTGACACTGGATTATAGACCTTTCACTTCCTGAACAGGCCACACCATCAAGCCAGATTGGTCCACTTCCTTCACCAAAATGAGCCTCTTTAGGAGGTGCTAGTGCTGTGCCACAGTCTAAGTGCCTGCAGACCACCTCAGCATCATTCAAGTCCCAGCCATCATCACAGACTGTTCCCCATCTTTTTTTATTGTAGATTTCAACTCTTCCAGAGCAACGACCTGACTGATGCCCAGATAATCTGATTCCTAAACACAAAACACAGAAAACATATATTTGATATTTGATAATGCGTTCTCCTATTTAATGAAGGAAATGGTTTCAAAATCTTCCAACAAGTGAGCCTTTATTAACTGTTGCAAAAATCCAAAAGACAACAGAACTACACACACACACACACACACACACACACAGGGGATGGGATGCAGGCTGGTACTGAAGAATACTGAAGAATGCAAAGGTTGGACTGCAAAATGTTCTTCTTACTTCACCATAATGTGTTCTAACCCTGTTTTTTCTTCCATACAGGTCATTCAAACAAGGAACAGTCTGTGAAAAACATCTGCAGTAGCCTTCACGCAAACTTCAATTAATGTCAATTAAAACGTCTCTGACACACAACTTACAACAAATTACACAGATCCTAATGCCAAATTACTGGATCACAGACAGCAGCAGCAATTTTAACATTTTTGGATGATTTTGTTTAGAAGTCTCAAACATGTAAATCTCATTCAAACAGATATATTTCTCTCTGGCTTACAGCTGGATTGGATTATTTTGAATTGAATACAGTGCATGAATCAAAAAGAGTCTCACCTGAACAGATGACACCAGCATCCTCACCATGTCCACAGGAGTGTGTCCCAAATCCTCTGTGCTGACAATCAGTTAGAGAACTTTCACTTCCTGAACAGGACACTTCATCAAGCCAGATTTGTCCTGTTCCTTCACCAAAGTGAGCTGACTGAGTGGCATTCAGTGCTGGTCCACAGCCTAAATGTCTGCAGACCACCTCAGCATCTTCTGTGCTCCATCCATGGTCACAGACTGTTCCCCATCTGTTGTTGTGATAGATTTCAACTCTTCCAGAGCACTGAGTAGACTGATGTCCAGCTAATCTGATTCCTTATCAGAAAACACAGAAAATATATATTTAGTTACAAATATAATGTTTTAATGATAGCAACATCTGTGTCAAATATATTTTTCAAATACAAGTCAGTAATTTGAAGTTAAACAAGTGGGTAAAAAAGATAATAACCAGACAATAGTCAGGGAGCAGATTGGTGGCATGCAGAGAAGCGAATCGAGGAGGAGATAAACAAACATGGAGACAAAACCTACTTCACACCAGAAGGAATAATGACAAAACAGAGATAAGATTAGGACAGAATGGACACAAAAGGGAACTAATATCATCTGAGGAACTAGAAATATGGATAACAAAATGGCAAAATCTAAAGGAGAAAACAAAAATAACAATCCAAAAACACAACATGGAAGACAAGTTACACTTTAAGAACATATGAGCTCAAACAGACAATCAGACCGAGGGAAAAAACAGGAAGTAAAACCTAAACGTAACCTTCAATGTAAAACAGGAAGTAAAAAAACATGATGCCTTTGTGTAGATATTTCACTCATTTGAAGCACAATCGAACACACAGTTGATGATGCAAAAAATAGCACAGCTTACATATTTCTCTGTATTACAGGTGCATGAATCAAAAAGAGTCTCACCTGAACAGATGACACCAGCATCCTCACCATGTCCACAGGAGTGTGTCCCAAATCCTCTGTGCTGACAATCAGTTAGAGAACTTTCACTTCCTGAACAGGACACTTCATCAAGCCAGATTTGTCCTGTTCCTTCACCAAAGTGAGCTGACTGAGTGGCATTCAGTGCCGATCCACAGTCTAACTGCCTGCAGACAACCTCAGCATCATTTAGGTCCCAGCCATGATGACAGACTGTTCCCCATGTTTTTTGATGGTAGATTTCAACTCTTCCAGAGCACTGAGTGGACCCAGAACCAGCTAATCTGATGGGCACACCTAAATGCAGAAAACACAAAGAATCTATATTTTAAACAGAGAATAAAGTACGTTTTGAATGTTTTCAGTTGTTGATTATGGTAACTATTTCAATATGTTCATGAAGTTTTGATGACATTAATTTTTTTCCCCACAGTTAAAGACACAAATGACAAAAGCCACATATAATCCCCACGGTGGTGTTTGGCCAAAGCCACCGACAGTTTTAAATTGATGAATAATGGACAGATTCCTGTTTGGATTACAGGTGCATTGATAGTAGAACATGTTATTACTCAGTACTGCACAGTTCATACGGTTACTGTATGAACTCAGGTCCTCTGCTTACCGTGAAGTTCAGGATAAAGCATAATGACAAAAAACACTTCTAGGTGGTAAAAATGATAAGACAGGAAGTTCATTTACTGGCATTTGACATTTTTTGGACAGTCCTAAATATATCTTACCTGAACAGATGACACCAGCGTCCTTTTGGTGTGTACAGTCATGAGTCCCAAATCCTCCGTGCTGACACTCAGTTAGAGAACTTTCACTTCCTGAACAGGTCACATCATCAAGCCAGATTTGTCCTGTTCCTTCACCAAAATGAGCTGATTGAGTGGCCTCCAATGCTGATCCACAGCCTAACTCTCTGCAGACCACCTCGGCATCATTTAGGTTCCAGCCATCATCACAGACTGTTCCCCATCTGTTGTTGTGATAGATTTCAACTCTTCCAGAGCAGCGAGTTGACTGAGGCCCAGTTAATCTGATTTCTAAACACAAAACAAATAACTAATTATAAATGAAAAGTTTTATTCTATTTAATAAAGGCAGCTATTTCAACATCTGTGGCAGATACATCCACCAATGTCCACTAATTTGAAGTTTAAAAAATGACAATAACTACACACAGTCCAGTGAGTATCTAAATGAAGAACATGAGAACACGTTACACTGGGAGAACATTGGAGCTCAGAGACAAAATCAAATCAAGGGGAAGACATATGAAGGTAAATATGTTTTAAAATTTGAGAGCCCCTAGAATCAAAAAGTGAGAATATGTAGAAAAACTTTAACTTGTATTTTAAAATTTTGTAAATTGTAAAAAAATTTTACACACTAGTGTTTTCAATTCACACTTACAGAAAAATATTCACAAACCTGCAGAATGATATTTATATAAATATACTTTGAGCTGCAAACTTGTAATTCAAATTTTACTCATCCAGAGATCCATCTTCCACTTATCCAGGGCCAGGTCAGGGGGCAGCAGCCTAAGCAGAGAACATCAAGGCGTTCCCAGGCCAGTCAAGAGATATAATCTCTCCAGCATGTTGTGGGTTTGCCCCAGGATCTCCTCACCTAGTGGGACATGCCTGGAACCACTCACCCAGGAAGCATCCTTGTCAGATGCCCAAACCACCTCAACTGGCTCCTTTCGATGTGGAGGAGCAGTGGCTCTACTATGAGCCCCTCCAGGACGGCTTAACTTCTCACACTAAGAGAAAGGAGAGGCACTGTTCTTTTTCAAACATTTGTCTTACTATGGAGACGTGCAGACCCCTGTATTGACAGATAAGCTCATCTGAACGACTGACTGTCATCTTAGGACTCACACTTAAGACAGTGTGGAATAGAGATCGTGTAATGAAATCAGCCTGTAGAACCTTGCAAAGGTCAAAGGAGAAACCCAGCTTGGTGCTGCACATATTTCTTCTATAGCGACACCACGAAAGAGGGCCCATAAGGTTGCCATTCCTCTTGTAGAATGAGCACGGCGCTTCATTGGGGTACAGACTAGTGCTAGAATACTCCAACTTAATTACTGCTGCAGTCCAGTCGGAATGTGTTCTTTACTAATAGGCTTGCCAAAATGTGGCTTAGCCCAGGAAACAAACAGCTGGTCAGACCTCCTGAAAGCCCCAGTTCTCTCCATAACCGGACAGTGAACGTGTAAGCACTCCTGTTCATGGGAGGAGAAAGCAGTGGGGGCCAAACACCACTAACTCCAATGGCATGCATTGGAGAGAAAGGTATTTGAGGACAAAGGCTGGATTTAGCCTGAATGTGACCCATTAATTATCCAGCGTGAATTGGATGCACTGTTTCTGCATTGGCAGTGTATGAATATTGCTGATGCCAGCAGCTTCAAGACAAAATTTCTTCTTCAAGACAAAATTTGTTTCTCCACTTGACTTAGTAGCTCAGATGGTGGCTGTGAAACTGCTGACAGCACTAGGGATGAATCCCACTGGGAACAAGAGGTTTAGCGGACTGCCTTGTAGAGATTCTGGCAAGCTATCAGGCAACTCAGGAGGAGAAAGTGGTGCTCTACCTGCACTGTGTATAGTGTGGGTGGAGTGCTGCTGACTTCGACTGAGAACATTGTCAGGCGGTGGTAGGAATGCTTCGAGTCCCTCTTTAATCCCACTGTCACGTCTTCCGTGGAGAAAGCAGTGTCTGGGGACGAGGGGAATGACTCGTCTATCTCAGGGGCGAGGTCACTGAGGCATTTAAACAAATACAGTGGGGCAAAAAAGTATTTAGTCAGCCACCGATTGTGCAAGTTCCCCCACTTAAAATGATGACAGAGGTCAGTAATTTGCACCAGAGGTACACTTCAACTGTGAGAGACAGAATGTGAAAAAAAAATCCATGAATCCACATGGTAGGATTTGTAAAGAATTTATTCGTAAATCAGGGTGGAAAATAAGTATTTGGTCAATAACAAAAATACAACTCAATACTTTGTAACATAACCTTTGTTGGCAATAACAGAGGTCAAACGTTTACTATAGGTCTTTACCAGGTTTGCACACACAGTAGCTGGTATTTTGGCCCATTCCTCCATGCAGATCTTCTCGAGAGCAGTGATGTTTTGGGGCTGTTGCCGAGCAACACGGACTTTCAACTCCCGCCACAGATTTTCTATGGGGTTGAGGTCTGGAGACTGGCTAGACCACTCCAGGACTTTCAAATGCTTCTTACGGAGCCACTCCTTTGTTGCCCGGGCGGTGTGTTTTGGATCATTGTCATGTTGGAAGACCCAGCCTCGTTTCATCTTCAAAGTTCTCACTGATGGAAGGAGGTTTTGGCTCAAAATCTCACGATACATGGCCCCATTCATTCTGTCCTTAACACGGATCAGTCGTCCTGTCCCCTTGGCAGAAAAACAGCCCCATAGCATGATGTTTCCACCCCCATGCTTCACAGTAGGTATGGTGTTCTTGGGATGCAACTCAGTATTCTTCTTCCTCCAAACACGACGAGTTGAGTTTATACCAAAAAGTTCTACTTTGGTTTCATCTGACCACATGACATTCTCCCAATCCTCTGCTGTATCATCCATGTGCTCTCTGGCAAACGTCAGACGGGCCTGGACATGCACTGGCTTCAGCAGCGGAACACGTCTGGCACTGCGGGATTTGATTCCCTGCCGTTGTAGTGTGTTACTGATGGTGACCTTTGTTACTTTGGTCCCAGCTCTCTGCAGGTCATTCACCAGGTCCCCCCGTGTGGTTCTGGGATCTTTGCTCACCGTTCTCATGATCATTTTGACCCCACGGGATGAGATCTTGCGTGGAGCCCCAGATCGAGGGAGATTATCAGTGGTCTTGTATGTCTTCCATTTTCTGATGATTGCTCCCACAGTTGATTTTTTCACACCAAGCTGCTTGCCTATTGTAGATTCACTCTTCCCAGTCTGGTGCAGGTCTACAATACTTTTCCTGGTGTCCTTCGAAAGCTCTTTGGTCTTGGTCATGGTGGAGTTTGGAGTCTGACTGTTTGAGGCTGTGGACAGGTGTCTTTTATACAGATGATGAGTTCAAACAGGTGCCATTCATACAGGTAACGAGTGGGGGACAGAAAAGCTTCTTACAGAAGACGTTACAGGTCTGTGAGAGCCAGAGATTTTCCTTGTTTGAGGTGACCAAATATTTATTTTCCACCCTAATTTACGAATAAATTCTTTACAAATCCTACCATGTGAATTCATGGATTTTTTTTCACATTCTGTCTCTCACAGTTGAAGTGTACCTCTGGTGCAAATTACTGACCTCTGTCATCATTTTAAGTGGGGGAACTTGCACAATCGGTGGCTGACTAAATACTTTTTTGCCCCACTGTAGTTAGTGGCAGAGCCCCTGAGGTGGATAAGGTTCACCTTGAGTTCCTGAAGGCTCTGGATATTGTAGGGCTGTCTTGGCTGACACGTCTCTGCAATGTTACATGGAGATCAGGGGTGGTACCTTTGGATTGGCAGACCGAGGCGGTGCTTCCCATCTTTAAGAAGGGGGACCAGAGGGTATTCCAACTATAGGGGGATCACACCTCTCAGCCTCCCTGGAAAGGTCAATGCCAGGGTGGTGGAAAGGAGAGCCCGTCCATTAGTCGAACCTTGGGTATAGGAGGAACAACGCGGTTTTCGTCCTGTTCATGGAACACTGGAGCAGCTCTTTATCCTTTTACTTAAACCAAAAACACAAAACTCTGGGTCGCAGACCCAGTACTGTGACACCATGGTCCTCGGCTGAAAAGGGTGAGGACCAGAGGGGTGAAGTGCCCATTGGAGTTTCTGCCCCAAGTGGAGAAGTTTAAGTATGTCGGGGTCTCGTTCACGAGTGACTGGAGAAGGGAGCGGGAGATTGACAGATGGATTGGTGCTGCAGCAGCAGTGATGCAGACACTGTACCAGTCCGCCATGGTGAAGAGAGAGCTGAGTGTAAAAGCGACCGAAAGAACAAGATTGAGTATACAAGTGGCAGAAATGAGCTTCCTAGGAAGGGTGTCTGTGCTCTGACAGAGTAAGAAGTTAAGCCATCCAGGAGGGGCTCAGAGTAGAGCCGCTGGTCCTCCACATCGAAAGGAGCCAGTTAAGGTGGTTTGACTTAGCAGAAGATGGATGGATGGAATGAGGTTTAGACATCCATTGTGCCATCATGCCCCTTTCATTAAAAGACAGACTGCTATTCCCAAGTTCAGAGCCCCTAGAATATTAGTAGCCCTCAGTCACAACAGACTGATGCTGCTCCAAATTATCAGTTTGCGAGCCTATATGTGCAAAGGACCTGACCCTAACCCACCCTGTCTGTTGATGTTCGCCACCACAGAGATGGATGATAATATAAACTAGACTAAACTCAGCTATGGCAAACTAATAATACTAGTAGAACCTTAACAATCAAAATACAAAATAACTCAGCATGCTGGGTCACAGACCCAGCACCATGACACACGTGTGCGAGAGTTAACCAGATCCAGTCACACAACAGCTTTTCTAAAAAATATATTTTAAAAAAGGTTTACAAAAAAATAACTAACAGACATATTTCTCTCTAGATTACAGCTGCATGAACAAATTGTTACTGAATACCGTTCATGATCCAAAAAGTGTCTCACCTGAACAGATGACACCAGCATCCTCACCATGTCCACAGTAGGGTATCCCAAATCCTCTGTGCTGACAATCAGTTAGAGAACTTTCACTTCCTGAGCAGGACACTTCATCAAGCCAGATTTGTCCTGTTCCTTCACCAAAGTGAGCTGATCGAGTGGCATTCAGTGCTGGTCCACAGTCTAACTGTCTGCAGACCACCTCGGCATCATTTCGGTCCCAGCCATGATGACAGACTGTTCCCCATCTGTTGTTGTGATAGATTTCCACTCTTCCAGAGCAAAGAGTTGCCCCAGAATTATCAGGATCAATTAATCTTATCTGAGCATCTAAAAAAAGAAAGAACAGATTATGAGAACAGATGTGTTTTAGTTTTTAAATACTTAAAATCAAGAAGCAAAAGGTAAACGAGCTAAAACTTAGTTATTCTGATCCTCCAAACATACATTTCTGAGTAAATCCATTAACAATTCAAATAAGGAAATGCAGTGAGGCAACAGAAAAAAACTGAATTCATAATTAGATTTTTTATTATTTACTTGTCCTCTTAAATTAGAGTTTTAAAAAAAATCATCAACATGATATTATGGCAAAATGTGTAAAACGCTGGTCCACCGTGTCCGCTCATGCTTCACCAAAGCATGAAATGGACACTCATGCAGAAGTTGCAGTTGCACACGGAGACGTTTTATTTCAAACATTGGCGGTACTAGCCTGTTTGGTGCCCTGGGCGAACACTCCCTCTGGTTTTAATTTTGAACTCCAGTATGAACACCCATCCCCCAACTCGAGGATAACCACAACATAACCTAACAGACCTACACCTTAGTTTGCAGATTCACTTTGTTTAGGGTTTATTTCTGGGATTTCACACAACCCAGGATTCAAAATTCAAATTCAAAAAACAAGGATCCTTTCTACTGTGCTGTGGTGTATCGTCCACCTGGATATAACAGGTTATTTTTATCGGAGCTCAGTGACTTCTTATCCGCTACTATGAGGCTGTCTAGAGTGCTTATAGTTGGGGACTTTAACATTCACGTTGATGATGACTCCGACCTATTCGCCAGAGACTTTATGAACATTATGAATTCTTTTCATTTGACTCAGCATGTGTCCGGTCCTACACACAGTAAAGGTCACACACTGGACCTTGTTTTTACTTTGGGTTTAAATATTGATTTTATTTGCTCTGAGGACATTTTTATTTCTGATCACTACAGGGAGTGCAGAATTATTAGGCAAATGAGTATTTTGTCCACATCATCCTCTTCATGCATGTTGTCTTACTCCAAGCTGTATAGGCTCGAAAGCCTACTACCAATTAAGCATATTAGGTGATGTGCATCTCTGTAATGAGAAGGGGTGTGGTCTAATGACATCAACACCCTATATCAGGTGTGCATAATTATTAGGCAACGTCCTTTCCTTTGGCAAAATGGGTCAAAAGAAGGACTTGACAGGCTCAGAAAAGTCAAAAATAGTGAGATATCTTGCAGAGGGATGCAGCAGTCTCAAAATTGCAAAGCTTCTGAAGCGTGATCATCGAACAATCAAGCGTTTCATTCAAAATAGTCAACAGGGTCGCAAGAAGCGTGTGGAAAAACCAAGGCGCAAAATAACTGCCCATGAACTGAGAAAAGTCAAGCGTGCAGCTGCCAAGATGCCACTTGCCACCAGTTTGGCCATATTTCAGAGCTGCAACATCACTGGAGTGCCCAAAAGCACAAGGTGTGCAATACTCAGAGACATGGCCAAGGTAAGAAAGGCTGAAAGACGACCACCACTGAACAAGACACACAAGCTGAACCGTCAAGACTGGGCCAAGAAATATCTCAAGACTGATTTTTCTAAGGTTTTATGGACTGATGAAATGAGAGTGAGTCTTGATGGGCCAGATGGATGGGCCCGTGGCTGGATTGGTAAAGGGCAGAGAGCTCCAGTCCGACTCAGACGCCAGCAAGGTGGAGGTGGAGTACTGGTTTGGGCTGGTATCATCAAAGATGAGCTTGTGGGGCCTTTTCGGGTTGAGGATGGAGTCAAGCTCAACTCCCAGTCCTACTGCCAGTTTCTGGAAGACACCTTCTTCAAGCAGTGGTACAGGAAGAAGTCTGCATCCTTCAAGAAAAACATGATTTTCATGCAGGACAATGCTCCATCACACGCGTCCAAGTACTCCACAGCGTGGCTGGCAAGAAAGGGTATAAAAGAAGAAAAACTAATGACATGGCCTCCTTGTTCACCTGATCTGAACCCCATTGAGAACCTGTGGTCCATCATCAAATGTGAGATTTACAAGGAGGGAAAACAGTACACCTCTCTGAACAGTGTCTGGGAGGCTGTGGTTGCTGCTGCACGCAATGTTGATGGTGAACAGATCGAAACACTGACAGAATCCATGGATGACAGGCTTTTGAGTGTCCTTGCAAAGAAAGGTGGCTATATTGGTCGCTGATTTGTTTTTGTTTTGTTTTTGAATGTCAGAAATGTATATTTGTGAACGTGGAGATGTTATATTGGTTTCACTGGTAAAAATAAATAATTGAAATGGGTATATATTTGTTTTTTGTTAAGTTGCCTAATAATTATGCACAGTAATAGTCACCTGCACACACAGATATCCCCCTAAAATAGCTAAAACTAAAAACAAACTAAAAACTACTTCCAAAAACATTCAGCTTTGATATTAATGAGTTTTTTGGGTTCATTGAGAACATGGTTGTTGTTCAATAATAAAATTATTCCTCAAAAATACAACTTGCCTAATAATTCTGCACTCCCTGTATGTTATTGTTTTTAACTTGTCTTTTAATGAGCCTTTGTCCCCCGTCAGACGGATGGTTAGCACCTGTTATCTCAATCTCTACCCCATCCCGGCCCATTATCTTGGATACTTTCTCTCTGGTTTCACTACCTGAGCTAGTGAAATTAGTGAATTCAGTGAAAGCATCCTCCTGTTCACTTGACATTATACCTGCATCATTATTCAAAAATGTCTTCCAGTCTATTGGCCCATGTGTGCTCACTTTAATCAACTCTTCACTGGCATCTGGTATAGTTCCGGTTTATTTTAAAAACGCTGCTATTCTCCCACTTTTAAAAAAATCTCAGCTTGACTCCTCTCTTTGGAGCAGCTACAGACCTATCTCTAAGTTACCGTTAATCGCTAAGCTTCTAGAAAAGGTTATGGCTAAGCAGCTTATGGCAGCTCTGGACAAACATGGCATTTACGATAAGTTTCAGTCCGGTTTTCGTCAATTTCACTCCACGGAGACAGCTCTTCCTAGGGTCTCAAGTGATATCTTGATGAATAATGATGCAGGAAAATGCTCTGTTCTACTCATGTTGGACCTCACATCAGCTTTCGAAAGCTGTTTTGTAATTTCTTTATTTAGACATCTTTCCACAGACTTGAAATATGAACGTACTATCAATTACAACTTAGTGGCAATTTCAGCTTCCTTTTACATCATCTTTATGATTCAATTCTGTCATAATCAATTGAGTCTGATTTTGCTTTTCAAAATGAAAACCCAATATGTGTTGAAACAGCAATTTTCATTTTTAAAACATTCTGAAATAATTGAAATAGTATATCACATATGGACAAATTTGACGGGCCATTAATTTGAAAGGCGAAATCAGACCAACATGAAATTTACATGGTTTTACTGTCGGGTTGGATACTGTTGATCTAAAGTGGAATTATCCTGTGGAAACAGCATCTTTCAATTTAAGAGCATTTTGAAATCGTTAAAAGAGTAGGTCGTCTACAGGCAATTTGAAAATACTTTTATTTTGGAAGGCAAAATCAGAGTGACTTGATCTTAACATCGTATCTCTGTGGGGTTGTATACTGTTGATCTAAAGTGGAATTGTCCTGTTGAAACATGAATTTTTCATTTAAGAGCATTTTGAAATCGTTAAAAGAGTAGGTCGTATATGGGCAATTTGAAAAGGCTTTTATTTTGGAAAGCAAAATCAGAATGACTTGAAATTGACATGGTAACATCGTGAGGTTGTATACTGTTGATCTAAAGTGAAATTATCCTGTGGAAACAGCAATTTTCACTTTTAGAGCATTTTGAAATCTTTAAAAGAGTAGGTCGAATCTTGGCAATTTGAAAAGTCTTTTATTTTGGAAGGCATAATCAGAATGACTTGATATTGATATGGTATCACTGTGGGGCTGTATACTGTTGATCTAAAGTGGAATTACCCTGTGGAAACAGGAATTTTCCTTTTTAGAGCATTTTGAAATCACTGAAAGTTAGGTCAATTATGGACAATTTAAAAAGGCTTTTATTTTGGAAGGCAAAATCAGAATGACTTGATATTGATATGGTATCACTGTGGGGCTGTATACTGTTGATCTGGAGTGGAATTACCCTGTGGAAACAGAAAATTTCCATTTTAGAGCATTTTGAAATCACTGAAAGTTAGGTCAATTATGGACAATTTAAAAAGGCTTTTATTTTGGAAGGCATAATCAGAATGACTTGATATTGATATGGTATCACTGTGGGGTTGTATACTGTTGATCTAAGGTGGAATTACCCTGTGGAAACAGGAATTTTCCTTTTTAGAGCATTTTGAAATCACTGAAAGTTAGGTCAATTATGGACAATTTAAAAAGGCTTTTATTTTGGAAGGCAAAATCAGAATGACTTGATATTGATATGGTATCACTGTGGGGCTGTATACTGTTGATCTGGAGTGGAATTACCCTGTGGAAACAGAAAATTTCCATTTTAGAGCATTTTGAAATCACTGAAAGTTAGGTCAATTATGGACAATTTAAAAAGGCTTTTATTTTGGAAGGCATAATCAGAATGACTTGATATTGATATGGTATCACTGTGGGGCTGTATACTGTTGATCTAAGGTGGAATTACCCTGTGGAAACAGGAATTTTCCTTTTTAGAGCATTTTGAAATCACTGAAAGTTAGGTCAATTATGGACAATTTGAAAAGGCTTTTATTTTGGAAGGCATAATCAGAATGACTTCATATTGATATGGTATCACTGTGGGTCTGTATACTGTTGATCTAAAGTGGACTTACCCTGTGGAAACAAGAATTTTTCATTTTAGAGCATTTTGAATCGTTAGAAGATTAAGTCAAATATCGGCAATTTCAAAGGGCCATTACTATGAAAGGCAAAATCAGACTGACTTGATATTGATATGGTATCACTGTGAAAAAGACTGTGGTTGGAATGTGTTGATATAAAGTTCAAATAGTATTTGGAAATACGACTTTTGCTTTTAAGAGCATTATTAAGTCATTGAAAGAGTAGTTCAAAAATAAAGATTCACAGGGCTTTTACTTTGAAATCCAAAATAAGATGGCCTTGATAGTGACAGGGCACAATTAGGGTACAAGGCTGTGTCATATAGATCTAACATTAGAGTTTGTAAAAAAAAAAGAAGCCTAAATTATATGTTATTATGTTCTTAACATATCTGTTAATTCACTCGAAGTTGGCTTTTATTTTGAAATCCGGTTTCCACATCCATTCCCGTAATACTTTGAATACACAGGGAACGTAAAACAAACTGGAGGCTGGCTTGACTGCAAGTCTCGAATTGGAGGCTGGCTTGACACCAGTATCGCTCCGTGCATGGGGCTACACGGCAAACACGTTAACGAGCTAACTGCGCTAACACACTAGTTCACACCAATGTAATTGAGCATTGCATGGCACATCCAACATACTGTTTTACTTTAGTCCATGACTCGCTTACCTTCACGGTCATACGTCACATGAAAACCAAAATAATTCCAAACGCCAGATCTGAATGTTGCAAGTAGAGCTTAACTTCTGTCTCGCTAGCTTGCCCTGCGCTCTTCCTTCTGACTATGCTGTCTGTGTTGAGCGCTCAGTGGATCTGCGCTCGACAGTGCAGCCTAGGCGGAGTAGTCGAACACAGATTCACTGAGCGCTCAACACAGACAGCATCGTCAGAAGGAAAATTGATAAAATAAATTACAAATGTTGTATTGTTCGATACATATGCGTACCGAACCGAAAGCACTGTATCGAACGGTTCAATATCGATACGAATATCGTTGCACCCCTAATAATAATGTCTGGTGTTTTCGTGTTTGTTGGTTTATTTTTATTTTGTTTTGTTTTGCGGGTTGGTTATTAGATGCCGCTCCAGCCAGCCAGAGAATCCCCGCCGCCCCGCCCTCTCCTCCCTGAGCTGCAGGGGCGGATCTAGAGAAATTTTCTTAGGGTGGCATGAGGGTGGCAAAGAAATCAAATGGGGTGGCAAAATCAAAGCCTTTTTTTTCAAACACATATGTAGGTGGTTACATATGGTTAAAATGATTCAAATGCAGTAAGTATACACGTTTTTCATATAAATATAGTCTATAACTTAATTATTGTCTGTAGCCCACATAATTACACACTTTAGTTACATAAAACATGTGTGTTTTCATCTTATGTACTGTATAGCCTGTATAATAAATAAATATGTAGCCCAATAAGTATAAACTCTAGAAAACTATGGGCGGTTCATTTACAAACACAAGTCTAACTTAAGTTTCACACTGTTTTTTGTTAGAAAACAATCACATTGTTATAGCTTAAATTACACAAAATGTCAGAAATCTGCACTGTCATGAACAAAAATTTAAACCTAATTTTTCATGATTTGTTGGATTAACCCACTGAGGTCTGAAATACAACCGGCCATTTGTGACTCCTTTTGAGTTTACGTTTGTATTTCACCCTCAAATTGTTTCATTTTATTTTTTTCCCCTTGCCTTGTTTGGTGTCATTCTTTTTCAGCTCATCTGAATTTAGTTGTTTTTTTCACTGACATACTGCATTAGTACTATTAATAGTATTATTACTGATCTGAAATCACACAAAGAACTTAAAATCCTAGTAGTATTTTTACTGTAAAAAAAACCACAGACATGTTGAGTAAATTTTTATAACTTGAAATGCAAATATAATACAATTGTACGTTTTGTAAACATATACAGCTATTTATCTAAAAATGCAGCCAATACACCTGCCGGGTTTTTTTTTTCATTTTCTACAACCATTTAAAAATATTGCTAAAACTAAAATGAGAGAACAATCAGGTGTTGCAATAATATGCCCCACAAATGATGTGTGCCAGTAAAAAAAAAAAGTTTGTCCACCAAAAGACAGGAGAAGAGCACAGGGATAAACCTGCAGGCCTGACAACAGGAGGTATATCACTCCGCTGGTTTTCTACTTAGTGACAGTGTTTACATTGCAAATGTGCCTTTGTGAGATTCATTAGTGCCCTCACTGACACACAAAACAAAACGATAACACAACAGAACAGCTACACAAGACAACACAACACACTAAGTATACACTCCACACTAAACGTCTGTCTCGCTGCCCTCACTCCCAAAAACTTCCCCCTCTTCCTAAACAACCAAAACCCACATGTTGACTTTTTTTTTTTAAAATTGGTCGACATGGTACATTTTTCCACCAACAGGAAAGAGGTGGCTTTTTTCCCTTTCTTTACTGTTTTTGTGCTGTCCTTAGAAAACACTTAAAACACACACACACACACACACACACAAAAGCGTGACGACAGTATTTAGAAAAAAGCGTGGCTTATATATATATTATCACAACTCTGGATTTACTGGCCTGTAATTAAAATTTAAAAACTTTAAAGTCTGAACTTTCAATGCGGGCTGAAATAGAGAGTCAGCGTGGCTGCAGCTTGTTGCTATGTCAGCTTCAGTCACGTGATTTGGAGGTGCAGCATGTCCGTGGACCACAGAGGGTTAATAACACTCACCTTCCTTCCATTTCCAGAGTGTAACATCCAACCACCTATGTAAAATCCGAAATTCCCATGGTGTTGTTCAAAATGTGCTCTGGCACAATCAGAAGCATCACTTGTTACTGAAAACAAGAAAAAAGCTGGTCCTGCTATGGCCTGAACCATGATAATGGTGGAGGGGGGGAACACTATCCAATATATTCAGTTTTAGCATTTATATTCACTGTTGACTGTAACTATGCTCAAACTGTTAATGCTATCTTATTTTAATAAACAACACTGTCATATGCAAAACTGGGGTGGCACTTGCCACCCCATGCCACCCTTCTAGATCCGCCCCTGCTGAGCCGCACGGAGGGCGCCCTTACTCCCAGCAAATGGGCGATAGAAAACCGATCGGTGCCTATGCCATTCCCAATATGCGCTGGCATAACGTCGGGACAGCATGAGTACGAGCAATTTTTTTTTTTTTTGGCCGATGCCCGTGTATATACATGTATATACATATTAGCTGCCTCACTTAATCATTTTTGGCAAATAAGGACCCTGAAATGTACTTTTACTGTTTTGTTTTGCTCAATGCCAACCTCTTGACTTTTAATATATTATCGCCCCCTGCTGGTAATGCAACTTCTGCACCAGCGTGTCTATTACACGTTGTGATACTGAGTTGAAATAACAATCTTAAAAATAAAATAAAAAAAGTCACTTTAAATCACAATTTTTTATTTTCGTTTCCCATTAAAATATTGAATAATCATTTGTTTATACATAAATAACCAACTTTTTAAAAGTATTGTTTACTTACCTGGATGATTGAGCATGCATCAAGACATATTCATTGTTTACTAATATAGTTTACAGTCTTTCATAATTAACTAATCTGCTTGTGAGACATGCTCAGAATTATTCAATAAAATTTATGAGTATTGAGACTTTTGAGTAAAACCAATTTGTGATTCAGTTCAGTTCGTAAGTCAGTGTCTTCCCTGAGTCCAGCAGGAAGGGAATGTAAAATTCAGGCAAAGATGCAGATATGAGAGTACTGTGGGGCAACCTCCATAACAGAAAACTTGAGCCAATCTGGAATTGACAAAGAGTGCATGTCCGATAACCAGAAATATACTCCATATCAAAGTACCATTTTCTATATCACAAAGGGGAAAAAATGATAGACAATGGATAATTTAAACAAACAAGCAAAACGATTTGAATAATGCTGGTTCATGCTGGTGTATTCAGCTACAATCCTGTTTATTTCCTGTGCTTCTCGCAATATATTTTCATTGCTGTTAAAATAGAGTTCTTAATGTAGGCCAGTACTGTTTCTGTCTAGTTGCCAGTATACTTTTCTCAACCTCAATCAGGGATTTTAATAGAAGCACAAGACTTTTTAGACATTAGTCATTGTGTTAATATACTTTATAAATTACCAGTATAACACTGTTAAGGTCACATACAGATAAGACTGACAATGCTTGATGTTGATAATGTTCCCACATACATGTAATGGAAAATCCTAAACCGGCATATTACTTTGTAGATGGGAAAGACTAAATGTTAACCATGAGCTACTGTTTTGCTGACAATGCAGGAAAAGTAAAAAACAAACAAACAAAACAAAAGGAGGCTGTTTATAGTAAACCAATGTTTACTCTCGGATAAGTACTGAGGAAACATGGAGACTCTATAAGGCTACGTCCACACTAGCCTGGATAGATTTGAAAATTTTTGTCTCAAAACGCCCTGCGTCCACAATAGCGTTTTCAGTTGTTTTCAAAGAGTTCACTTCCTGAACCACTAAAATGGTCGAAAACGCTGACGTTGCAGTTCCGCGCATGCGTGAAACGCAAGACGACTCGACTACCAAAAATGTGAGAAAACAAAACAACTGCTGTCCGATGCCATCCGCCATCTTGGTTTAAGTTGTTACATGACTGCATCATATGACCTACATGCGTCATCTTTTTCAAAAGTCTGCGTTTTCGAGTGTCCACACTGCGACGGGACAGCTCTGTTTTGAAATGTATGCGTTTTTGAGAGCGTTTTCAAAATGCTGTGTTTTTCCTTGGGGAAAACGCTGTGTCAGTGTGGACAGGAGGCCAAAACGGAGAGAAAACAATGCATTTTCAAATGAAAACGCATTACTGTGGACATAGCCTAAAACTGGTGTTGCAAAAAAAAAAAAAACCCAAAACAAAACAAAAAATCCAAATTGAACAAAAAAACCAATATTTAATTTCCAGTGAGGGAAAAAAAACACCATTCACAGTCAGAGCAGCGGGGACAACAGTACACACATGACATCTGCAAAACAATTTTCTAAAACTCACGTTTATTAGCTTATTACTACACCACGCTAGCACAAAAACTGTCAACTATTAGGACATTAAACCAGCTCTTTGCTCTGTGATGTTGAAAGGAGAGTAGGCTTCTTAACAAAATGAATGACTGAGGTGATATTTCTACCTTTTTCATTTTTAAGCTACCTGCACAATAGTTAGTGTTTAGTACACAAGCTTCTTTGGATTCCCTGAACCCATATAGACCTGTTTCTCTTTCTATCAGCATATTCAATTATGACCTGCTGGTGTCAAGGGGTGTTTTGAAACAGAGAGTTAAGCATGTCAAAGATTTTCAAACATTAGATTTGTCAAAGCCTTGGTTTTTCTACGAAACCCATAAAAACCTTTTGAAACTTTCCGGGCCACACAAAAATGACCAAGTTACTAGTTTTACAAAATATTATTTTATTAAATTAAATATGAAGGTATATAAAGGTACAATATTGATTATTTTGTAAAAAGACACACCCCCCCCCCCCCCCCCCCCCCCGTAAATTTCAGTTATTTTACAATACCGTTCATGGGACAGCTGTAAGAATATTGCAGTTCATTTATGCAAATGTACTATCATCAGACATTGGATTGATCTGCGTATGTTTGCTCTTTAAGTTCTTTAATGAAATCACAAGTTTCAATCCTGAGTCACATTTTAACAGTGGTGAGATTAAACCTCTTGCCTACATTTCTGTGAACTTATCTTTCATTATAAGATCAGTTAAAGGCTTCAGGCGATGGAGGTGTTTAATCTTAACCTCAGTTTTTACCTTCTTCAGAATATCTGATGTTCTGATATAAGTAATCTGGTGCCCTTGAGATAATTATTTCTTTTACACTTTTAGTTTTTAGTTTTGCATTATATTAACGTTAAAAATTATGTGGAAAATCAGCTGATAGATTCTGAAACGACAATTTATTCTTTTAGAAGTCTGTATATATCGTTCCTGCAAGATTTACTTTGGGGGCCAGCAATCTAGTTTTATTTTACAAGTTTAAAGACATCTTTCTTTGTAGAATATGAATTCTGCAGACTGCAATTATATCTATTCCTTAAATAAGTTATGCGTTTGCTTTCTCTGCTTGTAAGCAAAAATATTTTATTTGTATCAGAAAAAGGTTCATATGTTATTATCAAAAGTAATTTTAGAATATTCACTGGGCAGGTTTATGTGGGTTTATATTCTCAACCTTCCTTTAACTGTTATAGTAAAGGAAAAAAATAGGTGAACAACAACCGGATGCTCATTTCAGGCACAGAAATGCTGAAAATTAGAGAAATAGAATAGAACAGAATAAATCTAATCAAAATAATTATACGTACAAAAAGCACTACATTTATCATAATCGCAGAAATATATATGTTGAACTGACCAATCAGATCATGGATATAACATTTTACAAAATGGGTGTAAAGGCATGAACCTGTGTTTTATTATGAAAAAGGTACATGCATGACTGACCTGCAGCAGCTGAAGATCCAGACAGATGAAAGACTGTAGAACAAAAAATAACTCATTATGTGGGAAAAAAGTGAGCACTGATTAGAGTCTCTATTTGTATACCAGTTTAAGAATATCTGAAAAATATGAAATGCATCTCACTGATGGCCAAGTAGAAGAAGTTTCTCCATTGTCTCCACATTGCTGAGACACAGAAGCTGTGTAAAATGAGCCATCAGTAACAGAAACTTAAGTTAATATATTTGGTCCATGCAAAAGCTTCACATTATATTTTTTCCCTTCTTAAACTTCATTTCTAGATTTAAAAAAATGCATCTGTAATGTTGCTATAGTGTAGATTATTTTATTTAACAGTGAATATAATCATTTTAGATTTGTTCTGTAATTAACAGCCACTCTGACCTGTGTCATATGACCTTTTATTTAAACAAGCACAAAGCAAATCAAAGAAAAAAGTATCATTTGGTGTCTGCATGAAATGATGTGATGTTCATAAACTGTTCTTTTATGTCTAAAATTTTTCAAATAAACAATTTTTTTACACAGCAGGTATTTTACGGTTCCTAAACTTGTACACATACAACTTGTCTCTATGGTATGTTGTTTTTAAAGGCTTTTAATTTGCATGAACATGACACAAGCAGTTAACAGCTGATGTTTAATTTTATGGTCATCCAGATGGAATAAAAATAAATTGCTACTCTTACCAGTTCTGTAATCCACAGCAGTTAGAAAGTGAAGAGTATTGCTTGCTAGTTGCAGTTCTCTGGAGACGTCTGAAGGCTGCAGGTATATTTTCCACATGCAGTCTCAAGCAGATGTGATGTCGTATGCTGAGAAACCACAGTTATGTAAATTAAGACACTGGCCTGATATTTGTGCTCTAATGCTACAAAATAACCACAGGAACCTCAGTGTTTTCTGACATTTTCTCACACTGAAAACACTTCAAATTGCACCATGAAACTCTCAATCTCCAAGTCCCTCAGAACTATACTGTTACTATACTGTCCTTTCAATGAAACAGGGAAATATATTTTCCCCAACAACATTTTCACATATAAGCAGAGATGGGCAATAATCCGATTACTTTTTTCAAGTAACGAGTAAAGTAAGGGATTACTATTGCAAAAACGGTAATTAGATTACCGTTACTTTCCCATAGGAACGCTGTGTTACTGCATTACTAAAACCGTGATTTTTTTGCGAGAATGTCTCATGACAGTGACGTAAGCAAGTGCAATGTTGGTGACAACAGCTGTGTGCAGATCAACAGTGGATCATATATCGAGTGCGGGAGAGAGTATGAGCGTGCAGCGTTTAAAGCGTGGAAGTACTGACCTTACTTTGAGTTTGATTCCATAAAAAGTGACAAAAACATTTGTGTCCGTTGTGCGTGGGAATAAAACTTCTTTTTACAGCGAAAAAAACCCCCTAAACTTCCAAGCAAGCACCGAGTGCGCTACCACGTATTTCCGTACCACGGAAATTCACAGAAAAACTCGCGGATTCTTCGGCACACCTGCACCAGGGTAAACCTCCGTCTACCCAACTCCTGCTTTACAGGTGAAAATAGAGCAACAGAACCGCTAGTCTTTGATTTTATTTATTTTCTGCTGTGTTTTACTTGCATCTATTTGAAAGACTGAGTGTAAACACACACACAAAAAAATTATGTGCTGGAATGTGCAGAAAATAGGTTTAAATATTAAACAAATTTCTTCCAGTCAGAGAATGTTGCATATAATTTAATTTTTGCTTGATGCATAAAGTTAAAAGATTAAAACTAATAAAACAAGTTTTAAAAAGAGACTTTTCCATTTGATTACATTTTGTATGATGGATTATGCAGAAAAAGTAGACTTGGGCTGAAAGAGCTATTGCTTTATCACCTATTCAGGTTGTAAATCGTGTTTTTAAAAAGTAACTTAGTAACTAAGTAACTAAGTAATTAATTACTTTTGAAAACAAGTAATCAGTAAAGTAACGGGATTACTTTTTTGGGGAAGTAATCAGTAATTAGTTACTGATTACTTTTTTCAAGTAACTTGACCAACACTGCATATAAGACATCTGAATACAAGCTACAAAAAAAGTTGCTTGGATCACTGTGAAACTTGCACAGCAAACATGGTGGATAAGTCCAGATATACACATAAAATAATAAGCAGAAATATGCACAGCTTTCCAAGTTTAAGTTTACAAAAAAATAGTTTTCATGCATGCATGAAACACATCAGCAGTGTTGCAACATTTGGTCAGTGGTTTTAGACACTGTTTTTTTTTTTTTTTTTTTTTTTTTTTTTTAAGTTGTCATCAAAAAGTACCACTGAGGCTGGAACAAACTGTGAGTGGTTAAAAACTCTCAGGTTGGCGTGTGAAGTGTTTAGTTTCTCTTCATGTGCAGTACCCACATAATATGTCTCTTTATCTCTGCTGATGTGACTTCCGCTGTGAATCTTTTTATTTCATTGCACTAATCTTTGCAAACAGAGAGAAACTTTGAGTTTGAGCTGGACATATTAACGTTGTCCTTGTCCTCAAAATTGTCTTTCAAATATTCTGCAGCAGATTGCAGAATTACAGTAAAGCATACTGGGATATGGTTATGACATTTGACACAATCATTTGCAATCATGGCAAATGCAATCATTTTAAGACCTTAAAACACTGAGCTATCCTCAACACTGACACTATGGACAGTTTAAAAGTATTTGACTTATAAAAATCAGACCATACCTGATTTAAAGTTCACCCAGATTCCTGTCACCTGTAAAGTTTCTCTAAATCAAGGGTTCCAAATGCAGGATGTGACAACTGGTAGAAGTTTAAGGATTTTTTGAGGGAAGTTAAACAATTGTGCAACCAGTAAACGAAGTAAAATTTGCAGAGGTCGGTATCCAATTGTAATTGGGGAGGATGGGTGGGCAACAAACACAGATAGCACCGTTAATGCTGGCTGACACACGGAGGAGGAAAAAGAAGAGATACTAGTTAAATATTAGGCAGGAAAGTTACATCAGCATGAGGAAACAGGAAAAGGTAAATCGGTGCCATTTTTTTAACTAGTAATGCCAAGTGTACCAAATAATAATAAAATAATATGAATTCCCCACTCGCCCCTGCGGGTGTCTATCCTTCAAGCTTGGGTCCTCTACCAGAAGCCTGGGAGCTTGAGGGTCCTGCACAGTATCTTAGCTGTTCCCAGGACTGCGCTCTTCTGGACAGAGATCTTGTGATTTGCTGGAGCCACTCGCCTAGCTTGGGAGTCACTGCAACGAGTGCTCCTATTACACTGGGACCACAGTTACCATCACCCTCCACATCTTCTCGAGCTCTTCTCTGAGCCCTTGGTACTTCTGCAGCTTCTCATATTCCTTCTTCCTGATGTTGCTGTCATGTCACTACGTCTATCACTACGGCCGTCAAAACACAGTTTGTGGTCCAAAACAACCCCTTAATACTCTCCTCAATCTCAATATCAGCAGCTTTAATGATAGTAGGTGAATAACTATACAAAGACTTCCTGAAATCAATAATCATGTCTTTTGATTTTTACACATTTAATGAAAGGAAGGACTCATCACACCAAGCTACAAAATCTTCTACAAAGACTAACAATCTGGGTGTAATCAGCAAACTTCAGGATGTATTTGTTAGTGAAGTTACTGTGACACTCATTCGTATACAGAATGAACAGAAGAGGTGAGAGACAGCAACCCTGTGGGGTGCCTCGCGTTTGTAAGTAATTGTTTGTGAGTATGAATAACTCCAGGTAAACCTCGCAACCAGCAATAAAAATAAAGGTTAAAAAATCTCCATCTTGGCAAAAACCTCATGAGAAACAAACAGGGAAGCAAGCCGTTCATTCATAAAGTTAAAAGCAAGGTTAAAAACAAAATTAGAAAACACAATAAATGTCCCTTCCCACACATAGCACATCCATCAATCCATTCTCTTCCGTATATCCTTTTCAGGGTTGCAGGGGGCTGAACCCTATCCCAGGTGTCTTAGGGCGAGAGGCATCGTACACCCTGGACAGGTCGCCATTCTGTCACAGGGCTAACACTGTCACATAATTACCAATACTAGTAATTATGTGACAGTGCATTTCAGGTCATTTTATGGAGTACAAAGACATAAAAAGTCATAAAATGACATAATCTCTTTTCTTATATTTTTCTTTTTTCACATTGGTTTATGAAGACTAAAATGCTCTTTGTGTGGGGGGCTCTGCTGCAATGACAGTGAAACTTGCTGACATTTCACACTCCAACCTTGAGGCTTTTATCACTCACAGTTTGAGCCTTCGGACCACATGGTGCTTATGCCTTATAAAAACAGGTGTTAAAACCACTCTGACCATCACTCCATCTTCCCTCCTCCATCCGGGCTTGGGTGTGCACCACCCCCCACCCTCTTCTCATATACACCCTCATAGACACATGACTGTGATGGCTAGCCAGGTGGGGAGACAGCTGGAGTGATTACACCAAGGCAAAGCTGCAGACTCTGCATCAGTTCCAGGAGCCTGAAGTCCTGTGCTGCTCAGATATCTGCTCCTCAATCTGAGTTTGATACAGGAAAAGGTACAGCATGTGTAGTGCCAGTACCAAAGAAAGCTTCAGACCTGTTTCCTTGATGTTACATGTAATGAACATGCTAGAGAGACTTGGTTGGCTTCGCTTGCGGGTGAAACCTTCTCCCAACACGCTTCGGTTTGCTTACCGGCCTGTTATGGGGGTGGTTGATGCTGTTATCTACCTGTTGCAGCATACTCACTTTCACCTGAATGGTAACAGTGGTATTGTAAGGTATTTGTCCACTGTCCACAATATCATCCACTTCTGCAGAGTGAGAAGCTGCTCGGGATGGGTGTCACCACTTCTACTGTTGCCTGGATGGTCTGTAAGAAGTTACCTCCTGAATATCGGCAAGACAAAAGAGATGGGTGTGGTCTTCTGGAGGACAAAAACAGCAACTAGGCCCATGAGCATCACGGGTGAGGAGGTTGAAACAAATAATAGCTACATGTACTTGGGCATTCACCTGCTTGACAGACTCAACTGGAGGACCAACAGTGATGCTGTGTACAAAAAGGGCAGACTCTATTTTCCAAGGACGCTCAGATCATTTAATGTGTGCAGCGAGATGTTGGAAATCTTCTACTGCGCGTCCTTGAGCCTTGATTCCTTCCTGTTAAAAGGGAGTTTTTCCTTCTCACTGTTGCCAAGCGCTTCCTCATAGGTGGCCGTCTAAATGTTGGGGTTTTGTCTGTATTATCTTAGGGTCTTTAATTTACAATATAACACCTTGAAGCAACTGTTGTTGTAAGTTTGTGCAATATAAATATATTTAAATTGATTTGAAAAATCAGTCGCCCAACTGATTTATTCGGGCAATTTGTTTATGACACCAATTAGCTCAAAGTGTAAAATACAAATAAAAACATTTTATAGCAGTGGCAGTGAGAGAGTGCGACAGGGAAATACAGGAAGTACAAAATAATATGTTGTCAGATGGGAACATGATGTGAGAAATTTCACTGATCCGAAACGATGTCAGAATTATTCAGCACAATACAGCCACATGTTGGATCAGCGGTTGACCTTGATTTCTTTCCTTTGCAGATGGAAAGATAGAAAATAAACTCACTCAGACTATATATAACTATATATACTTTACAAGTTTGTCAATCATGTGAAAGACAAATATAAAATATTTTACTGAAATCCAGTAAAATGTTTCAATTATCTTATGAGCTTAAACGAATGTGAAAGGTATGGTTTGTCTTTGTACATGTATGGATTCCACTTTTCTGTTTAAATAAATGTTAAAATTATTAACAGCTATTTTAGCTCCTGTTCTGCCTGGTAATCTTTGGGTTTCAGATGGGATGCATTTATAAATCAAATCTTCTTTTTAAGCTACAGTTTCTTTGTAGCCAATCAAAATATGGGGAAATGTATTAATATGTGGGGTGAAGGTTGAACCAGGACATAAGGTCCCCAGTCACACTAATGTAGTTGAAATGGGTTTTTGAGAACAGTAAATAATGAATGATTTTTGAAAGCAAAAATAATCTTTTAATGAAAACAAAGTATCAAAACCTCAAAAACAGGACATGAAGAACAGAGTCCTCGATGACAGACTTATCAGAAGAATGTTAATAGAGAGAGATATAGCTTTAGAGCAGGTGCAAAGATTTCTGAATACAGAAAATATCAGCTAAAAACTAATTCATTGTTACTAATAAATATTGTACAATTTATTTCGTTTTCCTGGATTTTATCTTTGTAAAGCAGTAGCAGTTATAAGATACCCTTATCTCGATCACACTGACTTCCTGTGTCTCTGCTGGCAGTAGTTCTCAAAATAGACATTTGACATGTGACGGTAACATCAGTGCTATCTTTCAGTTTTAGTTTTTTTTTTTACAGCCACATGTCTGTGGCTAATCTGATCTCGCAAAACAAACTCGGGATCTCGCAAAAGTTGAATTCCAACAATGGCGGCAGCTACTTAGTTGTAATATTACTCTTTCTGGGTCACAAAATAAACTTTTAAGATATTTTGAGGCGTGAATGTAGTTGTGTAAACGTCAGATATCTGCTCGGTTTACAAGACATCACATATTTGCAAAAGTGCTCTGACGTTTTCGGAGATCTGACACCCACCATCTCGAAGCTAATGGGAGGTCGGACCTACTACAGCCGGCACATCGTGCCTCGACCTCGGCTTCGAGCTGGCGGCCTCCGAAGAATGCGGCTAAAATCTTGCGAGATCCCGAGTTTGTTTTGCGAGATCTCGCAAAAGTCCGTCTTATGTTTTTTTCTCCCACGTCCCTTGCGGGGCTTCGTACACCAGAGCAAAGTTTGTGTAACAGTTTTTCCTGAAAGGACGCTCCAACAGAATACTCAGGTTGGCAGCTTTGGGGTTTCAAACTCTTTGCATATGTAAAACAAAAAGTAATAATTAACAAATCTCCCAGTAACACTTCTGGCCTGATTTTGTGCAGTTTATTGCTTTAAAATGTATTTTGCAATTTATGCAGGTAAAAATGTTAAGGTCATTGTGACTATATTAATATGTACACTTGCTCTTCTCTGTCTGTTCTCACACTCGATATATTTTAAGTTCTAAGCAGCATGAATATGAGACAGCTTTATATTCAGGTATATTTAACAGCATGTTTTCTTTTCAGTAAATATTCATTCATTCAAGTCATAAAATGACATAATCTCTTTTCTCATATTTTTCTTTATTCATGTTGGTTTTTGGAGGCTAAACTGCTTTTTGTGCAACACTAACATCTATCTGAAGAAAGAACATATACATCTGATAATCTGTGTGAGATCACCTAATTTACAGCAGATAACTGAGAGCAAGAGTGGTTCAGTCGGGGTGGGGGCATGGAGTCTGCAATTACAGTGAAACTTGCTGACATTTCACACTTCAACCTTGAGGCTTTTATCACTCACAGTTTGAGTCTTCGTACCTCATGCTGTTTATGCCTTACAAAAAAGATGTTAAAACCACTCTGACCATCACTCCATCTTCCCTCCTCTATTCTATATTAATATGTGGAGTGAAGAGTTAGGGGATCTCATGTTTACCAGGGCATAAGGTCCCCAGTCACACTAGTGTAGTTGAAATGAGTTTTTGAGAACAGTAAATAATGAATGATTTTTGAACGCAAAAATAATCTTTTAATGAAAACAAAGTGTCAAAAATATAACTCACAAACAGGACATGAAGAACAGAGTCCTCGATGACAGACTTATCAGGTGAATGTTAATACAGAGAGATATAGCTTTAGAGCAGGTGCAAAGATTCCTGAATACAGAAAATATCAGCTAAAAACGAATTCATTGTTACTAATAAATATTGTACAATTTATTTCGTTTTCCTGAATTTTATCTTTGTAAAGCAGTAGCAGTTATAAGATACCCTTATCTCAATCACACTGACTTCCTGTGTCTCTGCTGGCAGCTCTTTGCTCACACTTTATACATTAAATGTTGTGAGACAAATTTTTATTCAGTTCCAAGTTACAGAATGAAGAATTTGTTTCCAGTAGATCTTCATACAAGACCATCATTTTCTTTGTAGGCATTGTTTTGATGTGCTTTTTCATCTCAACTGTTTATTATCTATAATGTCTTTGTCAATAATGTCAATTTTGCAATCAAACTTCAAAGAACATAAAAAATATATGTCTCTGCTTCCATTTTACCTTAAGCAGTTCTCAAAATAGAGATTTGACACGTAGTAACATCAGTGCTTACAGAGCAAGTTTTGTCTTCTAGTTTTAGGGGTTTTTAGGGTATATATGTAAAAGGAAATCATACAGTATATACACGAATCTTAACATGCCTCAAGATTCCACAAATTTATATAAGAAACACACATTTGCATCCTGTTTTTTACATTGTTTTCACTCTATTCTTCACCTTGTTGTGTGCTCTATAGTTGAACCTTGTCACTAAAGAGCAAATTCTTTTCTTATTGTATTTATTTAGCAACCTGTGAGAAATAATATTTGGGTGAAAGCCTCTCCACCTGTGTGTGTGTGTGTGTGTGTGTGTGTGTGTGTGTGTGTGTGTGTGTGTGTGTGTGTGTGTGTGCACGTGTGCGCGTAAGACTCTATTCTATCTCTTCTGCTGTTTCCTCCTCAGCGTGAACTTCTTCTTCAGCTCTGGAAACATCCGTCTCAGCGTTCTCTTTTTTGGCCGGTTTCTGCTTTTTGGAGACCTGGAGAGACGGGACACAATCCATGTTATTGTTCCTACACAGCTGCTACTTGGTTTAATACATGCTTTTATTTTCTCTGATGTACCTTATAGTAGAAATGAAGGGCAATATTCTCCAAAAGCAGAATCAGTGGTAGGAAAACATATCTCAGGACTGAAGTTCTTGAATCTGTAGACAGAGATCTGTATCATCAGTATATCATCAGTGAGAGTGAGGTTTTAAAAGCCTTAGAAAACAAATTATGTATATATATATATATATATATATATATATATATATATATATATATATATATATATATATGTATATTAAAAACACTCCCTGTAAATCGTGCTATTTAACATAAAAGAAATATTAAATGATGGGCTACCAGTAAGTGGTATATAAAATTCTACCCACCCATACCCCCATCACACTTAAATGTCCCAGACACAATGTGGTGGCCACATTGCATCACTGACTGAACAGTAGCTACTAATGAACTACCGACAGATAGGCTTGGAAATCTTTAGACAGCCTTTAGATAGTTATTTTAGGTGTTTAGCTTCAGTTTTATGATTATGAGGGTCTTAAAGTGAGACTCTTTTAAAGGACTGGAAAAAAAAACATTTATTAGATGTATTTTCCAGTGTATACCCACAATTTCTCAGGTTCTCAGCAGGGGTTATTTCTTTGTTCATCAGCCGCTCATAACAATTGGCATGGTTATGTTTGAGTTCAATCATGTACTCACAAAAAATACAATTAAAAAATAGAAAAGGAATAAATTTTATTTGTATAACAGATACTTTCTTTATTCTTTATTGCATTATTGGAGTGATGTTCAAAAAAACCATGTAAATATGTTGCAGTGAATCTAGTGATCTATGTCATTCATTTACTGCCATTCAACAGCAAATAGAAATGTTGAGTTCATCTGTCTACTTACATATCACAAAGGCATGCATCCACTGAGCCTCTTGAGCAGTGATTTTCCTTGATGACACTGTTATCTCATACACACAGCTGTAGTCGGCATCATGTTCAAGGTCAGCTACAGGAAAACTCAAGGAGGCTGAGTTGTTGACAGATGTCATGTTGTATTTCATATTAGAGCGAGTGAAGATGAGAAAGAAAACAGATCCTGTATAGTGTACACTAGTTGTGCAGGTGAAGATGAAGCTGTAACCCTTGATGATTTCTGCACCTTCAGGAACCTTGACCAGTCCTCCATTTGGAGACGTCACAGAGATACTGGGCCGCTCCAGTGACACTGAGAACAAAAGAAACAACAAATACAAGAGAACAAGAAACTATAGTGAAAAAGAGGTACCAACTAATGGCAGAAAATCTCTATACCACTGATTTAATGTCATAGCTTTCAGCCTGTGAGGGTGGCACTGAAGGAAAAAGAGGGAGTGAGGTTGGGGAAGGACTTGCATATTTCCGCAAGACAATACTATTCATGTTAGAGGAGTCCGGGAGCTGACTCCCTGCAGTACAGTCCTTTTCCAAAAGTCAAGCAGCTAATCCCCTCAGTTCACAGATACTTACAGGCTGTCTGTTACAGCTCTAACACACCTGTGTTGTGCGACCTTTGCTCTCTCCAGGACCCAGGTGCTGCTCGTTGTCTTTTCCCTCCCTTTGGATAGACAAATTTGTGTTGTGGTTTTCCTTTCTTGTTTTGATATTGATATAACGGCATTGGGGTCTCTTTGTGTTAAGAATAAAGTCTATGATTTTACCATTTCTGCATTTTTTCATTTCTTTCTTTCTGTCCAGGCTTTATTCATTGTTTCTCCCCCCATACACTCCCCCAGACTTCCATCTTGGGGACGTAAGACTGTTAAAAGGTGAGGGGATGCTACACAGTGGTAAACATGACCCAGAAGTAAAAATGAAAACTATTTTTCTTATTTTCGTATTTTTCGTATTTTTCTTACAATCGTATATTTTCTCAGGTCAAACACTCTTTCAGTGTTCAATTGTAAATATAATATTGGTTTATGAAATTTACTAATCATTGCTTCCTGTTTTTACTTTGATTTTACACAGCAGCCCAACATTTTTGGAAATGTGTTGTACTTGTTTCTCCATAGCTATTGTCTATTACAGCTCACTCAGGCAAACTCCTGCGTAGATGAATATTTTCATGGTTTGCAGATAATATAGTCACATGAATATGATTAAGATCATGTCAATTTTTATTTATTGGTCGCAGTATATATTGGCATGCAATGGAATTTAGTTCATGCCCTCAAAGAGATGATTGGGGAGTGAGTGTTGCTGGTATTTCTTATCTTAATGGATGTGATGTCATACTAATAACCTGTAGTGGGTGTAACAAGTACACAGTATTGGTCCTGTCAAAGAAATCACTGTAATATAAACAATAGTACATTTTATTACCAATAACAGAGATGTTAGCAGAGTCACTTGTGGAGATGCTGGAGCCGTATGAATATTCACACTGGTACAATCCATCCTTGTCAAAATCTACTTGGAGGATCTTGAATGTAGCAGAGTTGGTGGTTGATGGTTTTGTCTGACTGAATGAGCCTGAAATCTGCTTCAGAGTAAATTCTCCTTGTAGAAGCTGTTGGCTTTGAGGTGATATTGAACAAGTGATGCTGAGATCACTTCTCCACTTAACTTTATTAGCAGGATTCATGGAGATTCTGGGCTTTGGGAGGATCACTGAGGAAATAGCAGTCACAGAGAGAGGATTCAATTAAAAATGGTAAAACATTTACCTTATTATATTAATAATATAATAAGAAACAATTTAATTTCTCACCTGAGCAGACAACACCAGCATCCTGACTGTGTGTACAGTCATGTGTCCCAAATTCTCTGTGCTGACACTCAGTCAGAGATCTCTCACTTCCTGAACAGGACACATCATCAAGCCAGATGGATCCACTTCCCTCAGCAAAGCGGGCTGATACAGCAGCACTCTGTGCTGTTCCACAGCCGAGCTCTCTACAAACCACCTCAGCATCATTTATGTCCCAGTTATCATCACAGACTGTTCCCCAAGTGTTGTTGTAAAAGATTTCGACTCTTCCAGAGCACAAAGTGCTTCCAGATAATCTGACTGGCACACCTAGGCACAGTGAGCATAACATAAAACAAAAACTTTTTTTATGGAATGAGTGTTATTCAGTGTGGAATTAGTTCATGACTAAACTCATTTACTCACTCTGCATGCTGAGCTGCTCACTGATCATAAAAAACTACTAAAGAACAGTTTTATTTATGTGCTTCAGTGTTGAATGTTATCATAAGATGTTCCAATCAGATAAAATATTATTGTTTTGACAGTTCACACTCATGATGTTGCTGCTTTCCAGCAGTTTGTTTGCCAGATATTTTTCATGGTCCTGGATCTTCGTCCCAGTGTTTTGAGTTGCGATCACGTATTCTTAGTTAAGAGTATTCTTAGCTTCGTATTCTTGTTTTGTTTTGTTTTGTTTTTATTTACAAAGGAAAAAACAAAAAGAAATTCAGATTTGCAACTTGGAAGCAAAGCAAATTAACTTGGTACAAAAGTTGGACCGCTACATCATAAGTTTCACAGGAAAAGCTTTAAGTTTCATGAAGGAAGTTTTTGTTTTGCTTTTTGCAAAAAAATGGGAGAAACCCGTGAAAGATTTTGACAAAGAAAGATGTGATGAAGCTACTTTTCTGCTAAACATGTCAGAAACACTGAAATGTACCTCTTCACACAAATGCAGTAAGAGACACACACCATAAGATGATGAAATGATTGCAATACTGTAAAAATATTCTAATATGTTGATTATGTCTTTATAATGATTATTTCTTTTTACCTGAACAGCTGACACCAGCATCCTTGCTGTGTGTACAGCTGTGTATCCCAAATCCCCTGTGCTGACACTCAGTCAGAGATCTCTCACTTCCTGAACAGGACACATCATCCAGCCAGATTTGTCCTGTTCCTTCACCAAAGTGAGCGGACTGAGTGGCATTCAGGGCTGTTCCACAGTTTAACTCTCTGCAGACCACCTCAGCATCATTTATGTCCCAGTTATCATCACAGACTGTTCCCCATGTTTTCTTGTAGGCGATTTCGACTCTTCCAGAGCAGCGAGTCGACAGAGAACCAGCTAATCTGATGGCTACACCTGAACACATAGAATACGCCTTTTAAATAAAAAACTGTCATGTTTATTGTGGGTTTACGGCAGCAGCTATTTGCCAATCTTTGTTAGTCATTTCTGTACAAGATTTAATCATCTGAAGTTCAGTTGGAGATACAACTGACAAGACCCACATTTTTGTTTCAGCAGGATGATGAACAACATATTTCTCTGTGGATTACAGCTGAAGAGCATTTCATTGCTGAATATGACACAATATACTTAGTATAAGAACTCATTTCAACAGCTTACCTATAATTTTGGCACAAAACACACATTGACACATCTAAACTGAGTGGCTGATAAAACAACGCGTGAAGAACTAATGAGAGCTGTACCTGAGCATATGACTCCAGCATCTTTATGGTGTCTACAGCTGCTCCCGAATTCTCCAAGCTGACACTGGGTTATAGATCTTTCATTTCCAAAACAGGCCACACCATCAAACCAGACTGGTCCACTTCCTTCACCAAAATGAGCCTCTTTAGGAGCTGCCAGGGCCGTCCCATACACTAACTGTCTGCAGACCACCTCAGCATCATTTATGTCCCAGCCATCATCACAGACTGTTCCCCAGCTGTTGTTGTGATAGATTTCAACTCTTCCAGAGGATGGGGACTGAGACCCAGCTAGTCTGATTCCTAAACAAAAAAAATATACTTGATTATGATTGTAAAGTTTAGTGTTATTTAATGAAGGCAACAATTTTAACATCTGTCAGATAAATTTATCAAAGAAAATACAGTAATATGAAGTTCAACAGGAAAGAAAATGGCAATAGTAGCACAATAGCTACACAAGCTCAAGAGAGTATCCAAATACAAGACAGGTGAAATACCAAAAAGTGAGAAGTTTTTGGCTATTGCAAAAATCCAAAAGAGAATACAAAAACAAACAAACAAACTAAACCAAAACAACAATAAAAACAAATTACACTGGGAGAACACAGTCAAACCAAGGAGAAGACAGCACTATATATAAACACACACACATGTTATTGAGCACGAAATGCAGTCTTCAAAGACAGATGGACACAGGCTAACAATTCCAAAGCACATCACAAGGTTAAAGTAACCTTCAAAGTAAAACAGGAAACAGCAAGTAAAAAAAGAAGAATGAATTAGCACTAAACCTAATGATATGTCATGTTGCAGGTGACAAGTGACAATTCAAAGCTTCACTTTGGCTGTTAGCAGTGGCTCATGGTCGAAGTTTTTCATTTTACTTGAATCTCTCCCTTCCTAATTATATACTTCCATCTACTTTTTATTTTGATATTATTGGGATTTTTTGTGCTTGTTAATCAGACCTTCCTCTCTGTCACGTCCTCACTCTGTTGCTGGTACTACTGTTGACGTTGCAGCAGCAGCCCTGACAGTTAACATGTCCATCAATTTGACACATTTTACTGCATTTATTTATTTTTTCTATTTCTCACGTAACTTTTCAGATCCACCATTTCACCTTCTTTGTCCATCATCAACTACATCTGCCACTCTAAACTCTGTTCTACAAAGTGCATGACAACACAGGGAAAATAGGGGAGGGGCTAGTTGCGTAAGGAGATTTGTTTGAGGAAACGTCGGTAAAGCAAATTAAATAATGGGCTACTGTTAGTGGTTGTAAGGTGCACAGCGGCCTTTAAGTCATATTTTACATGATCCAAAGAACATCTCACCTGAACAGATGACACCAGCATCCCGATGATGTCCACAGTTGTGCGTCCCAAATCCTCTGTGCTGACATTCAGTTAGAGAACTTTCACTTCCTGAACAAGCCACATTATCAAGCCAGATGTCTCCATTTCCTTCACCAAATTGAGCTGATTGAGTGGCTTTCAGTGCCGGTCCACAGTCTAACTGTCTGCAAACCACCTCAGCATCATTTATGTCCCAGTCATTATCACAGACTGTTCCCCAACGTTTTTTATAGTAGTATTCAACTCTTCCAGCACACGGAGTGGACCCAGAACCAGCTAATCTGATAGGCACACCTAAATGCAGAAAACAAATAACCTATTTAATTTTAAATAATAATAATAATAGATTGGATTTATATAGCGCTTTTCTAGGCACCCAAAGCGCTTTACAATGCCACTATTCATTCACTCTCACATTCATACACTGGTGGAGGCAAGCTACAGTTGTAGCCACAGCTGCCCTGGGGCAGACTGACAGAAGCGAGGCTGCCATATCGCGCCATCGGCCCCTCTGGCCAACACCAGTAGGCAAGTAGGGTAAAGTGTCTTGCCCAAGGACACAACGACCAGGACAGAGAGCCCGGGGATTGAACCGGCGACCTTCCGGTTACAGATGCGATTCCCAACCCCCTGAGCCACGGTCGCCCGTATATAGAGCATATAGTATATTTTGAGTTTTGATTACTTGTTAATGATGGTAATAATGATGGTAGTTTCATTAGACTCATTTGTGTTTCAATTATATAACCTTTACAAACAGTTAATGACACAAATGAAAAAAATCCACATAATCCCACTGTGGTGTGACACTGGCAGCTTCAAAGTGTGATGAACAAAGAACATATTTCTCCTTGTATTACACCTCCATCCATACTGAATCATATAATTGCTCATTACTGCACATTAAGCTCACGTATGAGCTCAGGTTGATCACTCACCCTGAATTTTAACACAAAATTTACACCAACAACAAACAACACTTCTAGATGGTAAAAATAATAAGATGGTGATGAATAATCCTGAATTTATCTCACCTGAACAGATGACACCAGCATCCTGATAATGTCCACAGTAGTGTGTCCCAAATCCTCTGTGCTGACAATCAGTTAGAGAACTTTCACTTCCTGAACAGGACACTTCATCAAGCCAGATTTGTCCTGTTCCTTCTCCAAAAATGGCCTCCCAAGTGGCATTCAGTGCCGGTCCACAATCTAACTGACTGCAGACCACCTCAGCATCATTTATGTCCCATCTATGATGACAGACTGTTCCCCAGCTGTTGTTGTGATAGATTTCAACTCTTCCAGAGCAACGAGTTGACTCATGTGGGTTGACTAATCTTATTTGAACATCTAACAAGAGAAAGAGATAATTATATAATATATTTATTAGTTTTTGATTACTTAAAATTAAAGAAGTAATAATGTTGCTGAAAGCAAAAACAGTAAAAAAACAAACAAACCCAAATTAAATAAGGAAATGCAGTGAGGAAATGGAAAATTGTATTCCCCATTGTTGTTTTTTTTAAAGCTTCCTGTGTCTTCTTAAATTTCTTTGAAAATATGACAACATTTTTTCTTTTAAAATTCTTGAATTCAGATGTTTTTAAAGAAGTTGTTTTTGTGTGTTTTCTTTTTGTGTAAATTCGATGTACTTTAACTATCAAAATATGAAATAATAATGTAGAAACACTTTTTAAACATTATATTTGTTTTTTCACCATTAGAATTTTCAATAAAAATTGGTTTAAAATTTATTCAGCTTTGTTAGACATTATTAAAGCAATGATGATGATGATGATGATGATGAAACCTTTATTTGTCACGTGCAGTTGACTGCAGTGAAACTGGACCTCTTCCAACCATACATACAATATACAAACAACACATTGGGGAGACAGGTCAGAATCGGTAGTGTAAAGAAAAACAATGAAATGTACAACACAATAGGGCAGTGGCGGAGGAAAAAGAGAACTCTACTCAGACTTAGCTCCTGATAGGGGATCAGTATGAGAACAGAAAACAAAAACTCCTCAGCACAAAAGCACAGGAATTTGATATGCTATACGGCTGAGAGTGGCCGCCCTGGGTTAAAATCTGATCCGCGGTCCTTTGTCGCATGTCGTCCCCCTTCTCTCTCTGCCCCTGCTTTCCTGTGCTTTCTTCACTGTATCTATTAAATAAAGCTGAAAAAGGCCAAAAAAGAAAAGAAAAACCTTGTTGCTCGGTCTGGTTCCTCACTGGCACTGCTGCTACTCCCCCTGGTGATGCTTCTGGACTCCCAAGCTGTGGCTTTTCACAGCAAAGGTTGGCTGTCACAGAGCAGTGGCCATTTATTTCCACCTTCTTCTGTGTCTCTGCAGGTCCAGGGTGCTATAGACACCATGCTCAGCTCATTGGGGGGACCACGAGCATTAGGACAGGAGTGCTGAAGGTGTGCCACCCCTGCCACTCTGGCAGGAGTGTCCAGTGATGGAGGGGGCACAGGTGTTCCATGTCGCTGGACACCATCCCCTGGTCCAGGAGAGATGCACTGGGTTCCGGGTAAGGTGCCAAAGAGGTACTTGCCAGGCTATGGTGGACCCAGGCTGCAACCAGACCTGAGTCCACCAAACCCCAGTTCGTTCAGTGACATTGTTGGTCCACCTGGAGCGAGCAGTTGGCATGGATGGAGTACACCCAAAACTCGAGCATGTCAGCTGCCACCGGGATGTCCCCTTTTGACGCGTCGCTGGGGTACCAACCCCAGCTACTTTTTATTACGGAGGGTGAGTTGGCTGACCCCTCCATTCAACAACACATAAGTCATTGCAGGCGAGCATGGCGGTCTACTGATCACACTCCTGCTCCGGTCTATCGAGTTGGCCAGAAAGGTGTGGCTCTCCTCCAGGTACATTCCCCTGAGAACTTTATCTAAGAAAATAGCTCTCCATTTCATTGGCCCGTTTGCCATACAAGCCATTCTCAATTTAATTTTTAAATTAAATTAAATTAAAATTAATTTAAAATAGTAAGAAGTGTAAGGGTTTAGTCAGGAACAATTTTGCAACCACTCAGATTTCATATCTTGATTTTGAACAGAAACGAGTGGGTTTAGTGCAGACACTCTGTGGTGCAACATCTATAGCAATTAACTTTAACATAAGAAAAGATGTAGTACGGAAACTGACTTCATGCAGAGAGGACATTGCGGAGAAAAAACACCTGCAATGGGGCTGTGTGGAATTTTCAAAATTTTAGGGAAATTTTTAGAAAAGAATGTGGACCCTTTTACTAATTACCCAGCAATAAAGCTCAGTGTGGTGCTTTAAGCTATGTCCAAGTACAGTTTTTTTCTTAACAAGTAGACCTTGCTACCATTCTCTTATTCTCTGTTAAATTAACAAATAGTAGGTACAGTTTTCTTCTTAAATTATCATGTTGTATTCATTCATTTTATACAATTCACATTATGTGTATACTACTTACAGAAAATGTTTGCATGTGAAACAACAGAAACAACAGAAAACTTCCACTAACAGAAATGGTAAAAGAGACTGACCTGTAGCAGCTGAAGATGCAGACAGATAAGAGACTCTAGCAACTGTAAAAAGACAAAAATAATTTGTTTTTCTTCTTTGGATACGATAAATAACAAAAAATCTTTAAGAAACTTAAACTGACTGTTAGTATACCAAAGACAGAAAATAATAAAATGATATAAAATGCATCTCACCAATGGCCAAATAGAAGACGCTGCTCTGCGTCCACATGACTGAGAAACAAAATGTTTTCTGTGTAAAATGATGCGTGGCAGAAAACTGAAGTTAAATCTGTGGTCTATGCAAATGCTTCAGACTGTATTGGTTTTCCCTTGAAACATCTGTTCATTTCCATTATTTGTCTAAATTAAAAATGACAAAGTACAACAAACAAAATCTGAGAAGACATGTAACAAAGCAGGAGAAGAAAGTAAAAACTTTGTTCATTTCATACAGTTTGGCACCTGCATGAAATAAAAGAAATACGTATGTGCGGCACTAGTTCGAGTTGAACACCCAAATCTAAATGGAATTAAAGATTACGTCTCAAACTATGTTCATCTCTGAATGTTACTGACAGGCGCTACCATCTTTGGTGCTTCTTTTCTTCCAGTTTTATTCTTCTAGTGATCACACAGAAAAAAAAGTTCACTATTAAAGTTTAATTTTGTGTTCAGCCAGATGCAATAAAAATGCATTGGTATTCTTACCAGTTCTGCGTTCACAAGAGTTAGAAAGCTGAAGTGAAGGTTACTCCTTGATAGTTGTAGTTCGCTACAGCCGTCTGAAGGCTGCAGGAATTTGTTCCGCCTACAGACTCAAACAGTTGTGATAGTGCAAAAAGCTAAACCACAGATACACAGATTAACACATCGATATTTGTGCTACACTGTTAAAAAATAAATGACTGCTAACTAAGCTCCTTTCTCCACTCAGCCCCTCATGACCATCTGTTCTTGTTTTTGCCTCTCCTGATGAAGATAAAGCAAGAAACTATTTTCTTAACAATATTTTCACATAAAAAAAACCTTATGAATATAATCTACAAAGAAGGCATTTGGATCATTGGAAAGCAAGAGCAACAAACATGATGACCACGACCATTTAACATATCTAAAAGTGCAGCACAAGGTCTCTGTCTGCCAAGACTAGTGCAAAGAAATCCAAAGGCTCATAGCAGAAATTGCATCAACAGACAGAAAGAGATATACTATTGGGGGTAAAGCACATGAAAAGGAACGAAACACTTTACACGCCAACCTCAAAGTTTTTAACCACTGACAGTTTTTTTTAAGTGGTAGATGTCTAAAACCACTAAATGTTGTGGTTTTAGACATCTAAAACCTAAATGTTGCAATTGCAACATTTAGTGGATGCATTGCATCAAACCTTGCACCAGAAAGCCAAATGTCCAATTACAGCGCAATTATATTTTGCTCAGATTTATTATTTTTTAACTTATCTGGCAACTTATTAGTAAAGAAGGAAAGCTGTGCATTTTTCTGCTTTTTATTTCATGTGAGGAAAATCACAGACAAACTCATCAACTCGTCAGTTTATTTCTGATGCTGTCAGTCGAAGTACCTCTCATTCAGTGATAATTTATATAAACCTGCACTGTTAAGAAAATAGAAAAATAATCAGGAGAACATAATATTCACTGGGAAACCAGAGAAATACTGTCAATTAACAGAAACTTACCATTATGAAAAATAAATTTGTGTATACGCGCAGATTTTTTTTGTAAATTCAAGAATTTACATTTGTAAAAACAATGAAAATATGGTTGAACACTGTTATATTACAAGTAATCAGACTCAGAGTTTCAGAAAATCACTGTTGACAAATCTTTGGTCCATGATTAATGTAATAAAATGATATACAATCCATCAAAAGTCACAGTACTGTTGTTACACTATTAACAGGATTCATAATTATCTCTACATTTTTGATTATATCAAGTGTAAATGGGTTTTTACATGTATTCTGACAAAGTAAAAGGGGTTTATTCTTTAGGAAAAATCCAGAAAATTTTACTGTAATAACAAAATATTCTTAATTACAACTCTTATCAACTACATACTCAGTGATCAGGTATGGTTATTTAACATCAATTTCTGTTAATAGAACACAAAAGAGAACTTTTAACAGTTTACTATAAAAGAATTCTGTTCCAAATGACTTTTACTGAGCTTTACTTAGAAACAAAAAATCAAACCATGTAGCAATTAAGCCAAGGATTCACTAAATTTAGAATCATGCTAAATATAACACGTTTGGATACTTGTAAACAGTAATGTTTCAATCCAGGTGTTCAAGTTTGCTATGAACACAATGACATTGTTGCTCATCCTCAAGGAAAGAAAAGTTAAGACCAGGGCTCACTCCTAATAAATTTGTTTTTCTTCTTGGTAGCATCGTTGTCAGTACTGGTAGAATAAGTGATATAATCAGTCTATTCAGGTTGCACAGTGAGTGTAACTCAACCAGGATCACACGTCGATAGGTGCAGTTTTGGTTTAGTTTGCCGTTTATCTCAAGAGTGTGGTAGAGACACCAGGGGACAGACTATCACACGAGAGAGCGAGAGTAAGGGAGAGAGTTTGAACAGGATAAGACAGGCTTTCGACTGTGCGTGTGGCTCCCTTGTGGCCAGAGAGCGCAGTTGCACTATTGAGCACAAGGTCCAGAGAACGGCTGCAGAATGGTGTCAGTTGTGCGGGTGTCTAAGGAACGTGTTGACCCTTTTAAGTCATTTACTGAATCTGCTTATGCATAAGTGCAATGTTTATAAGTCTGTTCACTATGTAGTTTGTTCATGCAGCTAAGGCTAGCTGGTGTGTTACACACTGGTAAGCTAAAACGATTTTGGTGCTGTTATGTAGCATTATTGTATTTACAATTAATAATAGGCACTGTTTGGTTTTGATCATTGTGTGAAACATATGCGCAAAGATGATCATATATAGGAAGAGTCATTCGTATTTCTGGTTATATTGTTAGACAGTTAATTAGTCATAAATTATGATTTGAATGTTTATTGTGTTCAGAATGAATATGCAATTGTGATCCCTCATGAAATGTGTAATGAGATGAACACAAATGTAATGCCAGTACTCAGAAGCCAGCAGGTTAAATTAAAAACTAATCTTTAAGTGACCTGAAAAAGAACAAAGGTAATAGGCTATAAATAAATACACACAAAGTGTGTAGCGCCTCCCTTTTTTTTACATAACGACAATGTTGTTTATTAAAATAAGTCAGCATTACTGCATTGAGCAGTTCTGGGTTTAATTAACACTGTATATAAATAAAACTGAATACACTGCATAATGTCCCCTGTCTCCTGAAAAACCTTTCAGCCCATAGTGTCCCCTTCAAACTTTTTTTTTTCTTTGCTGTCAGTGGCAACCGAGGCACTGGTCTGATTGGCTCCAGAGGACGTTTTAAATCAGCACTGTGGGCATTTCAGATTTCAACACAGACAGTTAATTGGTACACTATAAAAAAGGCATAAAGGTAAGTGTTATTAGTCCAATAAATCCTGAAAAACGAGGAAAACTCTCAGTTAATGTTGAAAGCTGCAGTTATCATAAAAAATGTGATAATGGTAAGACAAACGTTAATTTGAGTAAACCAATGCATTTTAGTTTTAGTAGTAACAGTAATGTTAAATCTGCATTTACATAATTTCAGAAACTTCTGAGACATCTGAAGAGAAAGGGAGGTATCACTGATTTGTTCCACAGAGAGGAGGGATCAGGAAGACAAAGCAGATGTAGTTTCGGATAGCATAACAGGAGAAAGTGACAAAAAGAGAAGCAGAACAAGCTGTGCTAGGGCAAAAAGCTGAGCCAGGACAAGGAATTGAAATGGGGAAAGCAACAGAGGATGAAGAAATAGATATATACTTCAAGACAGAGGAGTGGATAGGGTCAGACAGCAGAGGGGAGGAGAGCCCGAGTTCCCTGAGACTATTCAAAGTGATCCCCATGGTAAGATGTCTATCTGAATTTGAAGAAATTATCTGAGGTTTCCTAAGACATATCAAGGCTGCAGCAGGAGAAGCTTCTGCCCAGAATGGTACAAAATTACACCCTTGGTTGGAATATTCCCTGAGTAGAGACTTTTGTTACTGTTTTGCTTGCTGGCATTTTTCACTTTCTGATGTTCCCAAAAGTGTTTTTACTTTAGCTGTTGGATATCGTAATTGGAAGAAAGCATTGTTTACAGACCTGCTTATACCAAATCTCAGAATCAGAAAATGTAATGATTGCGTGGGCAGAGAACACAAAAAGAGTGAAAAAAAACTCTGATGATGTAATGGAAAGTCATTGCCAGAAACAGGTACTTGATGACCATACGTAAAGACAATAGCAGAAATTCTAATGACCCTGTGATTAAAGAGAGATACATTTTTTCCTTGTTGCTGGCTATTTGAGAAAAGTATTGAACTTCATTTCAAAAGGTTGAATATTCCAAACTGTGGCCTTGCAAATGTCCCATAATCCATAATGGCCTACAAAAGATTACAAAAGATTAACTCCAAAAATACAAGCCTGTAATGTTACAGACATTTACAAATTTGCTATATAAATTTGCATTTTGGCTATGGCAAGAACAATATAGAATGTGAATATGTGAAAAATAGATTGTGCATGCGTGCAGCTTAGAGGGAACAGTGGTCGTGTGTAAGATTCTATTTTATTTCTTCTGCTGCTTCCTCCTCAGCATGAACTTCTTCAGCTCTGGAAACATCCGTCTCATCGTTCTCCTTTTTGGCTGATTTCTGCTTTTTGTTGACCTGGAGAGACGATACACAATCAATGTTACTGTTCCTACACTTCTCAGCCACTACTCAGTTTAATACATGCATTTTTTACTCTGATGTACCTTATAGTAGAAATGAAGGGCAATGTTCTCCAAAAGCAGAATCAGTGGCAGGAAAACATATCTCAGGACTAGAATTTTTGGATCTGTGGAAAGAGTTTTGTATCATCAGTTATTATGAAACAAAGATCACTGGTTTTAAAAGCTTTGACATGAAATATTTGAAAACTTCTCATACATCATTTATGTTAACATTAAGGCGAAATGATTGCAAAAGTCTCTTTACCATCAATAGCTCGCCATCCTAGACACACATGGTTTAGGAGGCGTGGGTAATGATGGCCAGTATGGTGGCGTCATTGAAACACTATTAGACTGAACAGCAGCCACTATGGATATGTTTGGTAGTCTCTAGCTAGTTAAACAATTCTTGTTATTTTACCTGCATCACAATTATATGATCTTAAAGTGAGAGTTTCAGGTTGATTTTGAAGGATTCAACAAAAATATTGAATGTGCTGTGAAGGACATACTATTTTATAGCCACAGTCTTCAGCAGGTGTGGTTTGTTTCTTTGCTCATCAATTGCTCATACTACAGAGCATAGTTAGTGAAATTAATTGTACAGTTAAAAAACAAACCAAAAAAGTCAAATTCTTATTTTTGATTCAATGTTCTTTCTTTCTTTATCTTTTACTACAGTGATGTGTAACAGCATCCATTTCAATATGTTTCAGTTAATCTACTAGTTATTCAGTTACTGCTCACAGCAATTAGAAATGTTGTGCTGTCTACTTACATATAATGATAGTGTGAACTGACGATGCCTCAGGAGAAGTGAATGTTCCTGCTGGAAGAGTAATCTCATATGGACAGCTGTAGCAGCCGATATGTCCGATGCTAGCTACAGGGAAACTAAAGGAGGCTGAGTTGTTGACAGTTGGCTTGGTGTTTTTCATGTTGGTATCATAGAAGATGAGACTCACCTCCTGAATAGTTGTCATTAATTGTGCAGGTGAAGATGAAGCTGTAACCCTGGATGATCTCCTGACCTTCAGGAAACTCAACCAGTCCTCCATTTGGAGACATCACAGAGATGCTGGGCAGCATCAGTGACACTGAGAACAAAATAAACAACAAATAAAGAAACTTTCAGTCTGTGCAGGTGACACTGGAGGAAAAAAGAGGGAGTCCTGTACATATAAAACCAACCAAGGGGGGGACAGATGTTTGTGAGGTTGGTTCAGCCTGGTGTAGTGAAGCAGGTGCACACATCTATGCCAGATAGATGTGTGCGTGGACACTGGAATAGTTAAATTTTTTTTACCATCACATGTTTAATGAAGAATTTGTATTCACTGACATTCACTCTTTACATATATGTCAGATTTAGTTCTTTTGCAGACTGATATCTATCAACATCTCAGGCATTTTGTTATTTTCACATAGATCATCGCGATGATGTTGTTTATTATATTGCTCTCTTTTTCTTTGCTTGTCTTCTCTTTTTTCTTTCTCAACAGGTGATCCAGGTGATTGACATATGTATTTTTTGTCTGTTTGTTTTGTTGGTTTTTGCCCTTTATCACCGTCCCTCTTCCAAAGGTGAATCAAATAGACCAATACGGCAAGGCTGGGATGGTCCATTTGGTAAAGTAAATCCGTTGGGCATCTTTCTTTGCCTTTAGACAACATTTCTGATGGCAAAAGAACCAAACGGGACAGGCAAACCCCCCCAAAAAACAAACAAAACATCTCAGGCATTTTAAATAGCAATTTTTCTAACAATGTGCATTTGTTCTCATGCAGGCATCAGTTTTCTTTTAGCCTCTCCTGCTTTTGGATGATATATATTTTTTCAGTCTATCCTGGAAAATGAACTGCTTATGGACAACGAGACAAGCAGATTGACAGGTCAGTAATACAGTATGAGTTGGTATGAAAAGAGCATCTTAGAGACAGATTTTCTCAGAAGTTAAGATATGCAGAGATTCACCTGTCCATTGGCAAAAAAAAGCATCTAATAAAAAGGCATCTGTTTCATAATAAAGTTTGTCAACATAAAATTATGAAGACGAATATATCTCATCACCAAGAGTACATAATCTGTCATAAACTGGCTGTGTGCAGGCAGGAGAAGGACCTAAACGCAAACTCTCAGAAACAAAACTTAAACTCAAAATGCAGCTTTATTTGCTGACCGGCAAAAACGCAATACAAAAACCTAAACTGAGAAGGCTAAACTTGGAGACGCGGGGAGATGCACACAACTATGAGATTGGACGTGACACAGAACTGAGGGAGACGCAGAAATAAATACACAGAAAGATAACGAGGGACGTGGGAGCACACGGGGAAGACAGCTGACACAAATAGGCTGTATGTCTAATAACGAAGAACATTAAAACATTACTGTTGGCCACATGTCGACAAAGTTATGTGACATTAGTGACGTTTGTACTAACTTGGTTTTAAAGCCTTTACTTTAAAATATACGCCGTTCAATAGCTGAGCTTAATCTTACAGAGAATGATCAAAGCTCATGTAGAAAGAAACAAACAAATGAACAAAAGATTTTCTCCTTCATTTCTGTCAAACAAAGCTGTATGACACGTTTCCAGCTGTTCGTATCATGGTTGCTAGGCAACCTGGGCAGCGCAACGGAGGCTAGACCGTCCCAGTTCACAAGCCTCGCACTTCCGGCCTTAGCGGTCTTTGAGTACGCGGCCCTTGAGGATCGTTGAGGCTGCGTACTTTAAGGCTGCAGACCCTGAATTGGGATACAGCCATAATCATCACGAGGCAGAACAGGAGCAAACACAACATGATGTACACTGACAGGAGACTGTCAAAGTAAAACAGGAAGTACACATACAGACTGGAGGGGGAGAGAGAACACAGAGGAGCACGAGGGAGAGCACAGACATGACGAGCTGGGGAAACATGATGGAATAAAACACGAGGATGGGAAAAAAAGGCACAAGAACTCACAATTAAATAAACAGACACACAGAGGGAGACAGAAAGCAAAGACACAAGGGGGAATCTATAAGCAACATCTAAACAGAATAACCTAGGAACCATAGAATTAACCTTTAGGACAACAAGTGGACTTAAACATAACACAAAAACGGCAAGAAACACAGGAAAACTCAAAACACTTGGTCTAAAGACCCAGGACCAGGACAGCATCAGTAATATCATGAAAAAGATTCAGAGAATCTGGAGTAATCTCTGTGTTCAAGGGACAAGGCTGGAAATCCAAACTGGATGCCCGGATCTTTGAGCCCATGCATTATTATGACAGAATCATTAGGCACAGTTCTGTCATAGAAATCACTGTCATAGAATAACAAGTAAACAGTATTTTTCCTGTCACTTTATCACTGTAATATAAAGAATTTTATTACCAGTAACAGAGATGTTGACAGAGTCACTTGTGGAGATGCTGGAGTCGTGTGACTATTCACTGGTAAAATCCATCACTGTCAAAATCTACTTGGAGAATCTTGAATGTAGCAGAGTTGGTAGTTGATGGCTCTTTCTGACTGAATGAGCCTGAAATCTGCTTCAGAGTAAATTCTCCTTGTAGAAGCTGTTGGCTTTGAGGTGATATTGAACAAGTGATGCTGACATCGCTTCTCCGCTCAACTTTACCAGCAGGAATCATGAAGATTCTGGGCTTTGGAAGGATCACTGAGGAAAACATCAGTCATGGAGAGATGATTCAATTAAAAATGGCAAAACATTTACCTTATTATATTAAGAATGATACATTATAAAGATTATTATCGTTATTATTATAAATAATTATGATTATATAAAATAATTTCTCACCTGAGCAGACAACACCAGCATCCTGACTGTGTGTACAGTCATGTGTCCCAAATCCTCTGTGCTGACACTCAATCAGAGATCTCTCACTTCCTGAACAGGACACATCATCAAGCCAGATGGATCCACTTCCCTCAGCAAAGCAGGCTGATACAGCAGCACTCTGTGCCGTTCCACAGCCGAGCTCTCTACAAACCACCTCAGCATCATTTATGTCCCAGTTATCAACACAGACTGTTCCCCAAGTGTTGTTGTAAAAGATTTCGACTCTTCCAGAGCACAAAGTGCTTCCAGATAATCTGACTGGCACACCTGGGCACAGTGAGCATAATAATACATTTAAAAAAAGAAAATAAGATTTTTCATAGACTTTGTGTTATTCAGTGTGTAATTACTTCATGACTGCATTCATTAATTTGCTCAACAAAAACATACTCCAAAAAAGTACGGTCCAAAAAAACATACTAAAGGATTATTGTAAGGTCTTTCCATTACAGTATGAAGTGCCTTGAAGAAACTGTTTTTGAAATTGAAATTGAATTTAACAGTTTTATTTCTATGCTTTATGCTGAGCTCACATTGCATTGTTAAATGCTACTATAGGATGTTTCAGTAAAATATACACTATTGATGCTCCAGCAGTTTGTTTGCCAGGCTGTGAGGAATGTTAAATGATTAACAAGAAAAATATACACACAGAAAAAAAAGAAAATTTGGAACTGTGGGCATGGAAGCAAAATGAATGTGTTACAAAAGTTGGATTTTAAATTAAACACAAACTTTAGCTTTCGTAAAGGAAGTTTAACCAAGAAAATTATTTAAATATAGAAAATAAGTATCATTTCAAATCACTTTTACACTAATATGAAAGCGGTGGCATTTTTTTCTTTTTCTTTTGTTTCTTGCGCTGTCCTTATAAAACACAGTTTTTACCGTTTGTTCCTCACTAAACGTGACGATAATATTCCGAAAAAAGCCTTGCGCATATTTTTATGATGATAACAGCCTATCAATACAATGAGGCTAATTAAAGGTTCGTTTTCAGTCTAATCGTCTGCTTTCTAAATACTGCATTTTCATTTCTCTCCTTCCTCACTTCATGACAAAACTCAAAGCCTTTCAACAATCATGTTGTACTCTCCTCATATAAATACTTGTCTTCTGGTACCTCTAACACACAAGACTGTGCCGGGAGACTCACCAAACCTCTGTGCAAATGCACCTGCTATCAGTGCTACCAATACTGACAAAGACACTAACAAAAAGCTAAACTACAAAACAATAAGTCAGCGGGGTTAAGAGGAGTGTAATGATCTTTGACCACTTTTCCAAGAGTGTGAACAAATATTTCATTACGTTTTACAGTGAACCTGAACTGTAGCTGCTGTCAACTACACATGGATTGAAAACAACTTTGCTGTCTGCAAGTGTCCAAACATCTTCAGGTATGTTGAGCACCGGTTTAAAACAGCAGAGTTTTGAAACGGGGGGCCACCGTTCTTTGTTGGTTTGTTTGTTAACTGTAGAAAATGCTGAAAACAAGAATGTGTGTTCTAATTGTTAAAGCTAAATCTTATGATTCTCTTTTTCTCTCTTTTTTTTAATGTAACACAAACATGGTGTAGTTTTAACTGCGTGAAAATTTATATGAAATAATAAAGAGGCCTTGCAGTAACAATTCTGTATTGCAACATTACTATGACATTAAGTCAATATTTTATTAATATTTTATTAAGTATACATCTTTCTATCTATGAAAGTACCCATGATTTCATCTACATGAAATCACATTTGTGACAGCGCATTTCTTTGGTTACTAATATTTGGCCATATCAATATTTTAGCATCATTACATAAAACAGAAATGCTGCAGACTAAAACTGTTTCTATTCTTTTTCCTTTATTTTTTTCTTTCTCTACATTTGTGGTTTTGTGTTCTTTTTGTTTTTCTTTGCTTTAACGTTCAATGAATAGAATCCCTATGAGATGATACTTCGTTCTGAAACTATCCAAACTTTAAATAATAGAATTACCATTTGGTATTATTACCTTAAAAAATAATCTTTTCAACTTTCTCAATGTCCCTGTTTCCATGTATTTCATATCTACTTTTTCAATATTTTCCATGTCAGTTACATCCAATAAATCTCGAATTAATTTGACCTAATCATTTTATTATTATTATTATTATTATTATTATTATTAATAATAATAATAAAAAATTCTTATTATCATCATCATTATTATTATTATTATTGGTAGTAGTAGTAATATTTCATTTTTGATCTTTTGGTTTGATTACATCATAACCGTATGCTGTATATAGTCAGTTTGTAAAATATTGTATGTACTTATCAAAACTAATTTTAAAATACTCACTGGGTTATATATTTTTTAAAAATTCATTTAATTATTAAAAAAATAGTAGTTTAACAACCACAACAACACATTAATGGCAGGAATAGAAATGACAAAAAAGATAAATAAAAACACAAAATGAATCTAATTAAAACAATGACAATGAAGTACTGCATGTATAATAGGAGTGACAAACAAAACAAAAAAACTTTTTTTTTAATGTAGTTCCATGTAATCAATATAAAAACAAACGTGTTTTTTCATGGTGGTTGTGGAATGTTTGTCAGTCTGGTGCTTTCAGTAACTCCTTCATCCATGTAGTTTAACATTTGATATTATTTACAGAAGATTTTTCGGCTGTTAAAGTCGATATAATAATATGTTAATAAAACATGACTGACCTGCAGCAGCTGAGGATGCAGAGAGATAAGAGACTGTAGAAAAGAAAATTTAACTCGTTATGCTGAAATAATAATATAATAAATTGTTCCTGTTTCGATACAATTTACAAAACAGGAACTCAACTCTGATTATCAGTCCTCTGACAATCTCTGTTAGTATACCAAATAAAGAAGATAATTAAATGACATGAAATGCATCTCACCGATGGCCAAATAGAAGAAGTTTCTCTGTTGTGTCCACATGACTGATACACAAAATGTATTCTGTCTAAATGAGTCATGAGTGGCAGAAAATAATAATAATAAAAAATGTTTTAAAATACATGAATTTTACAGTCAGCCAGACAGAATAAAAATGAATTAGTATTCTTACCAGTTTTGTATTCAACAACAGTTAGAAAGCTGAAGTGACGGGTACTTCTTGACAGTTGCAGTTCTCTATAGACGTCTGCAGGTATTTCGTCCACCTGCGGTCTCAAACTGATGTGATTTTGCGTGCCGTTAAACCACAGTTTCACAGATTAAGACACAGATCCTCTGATTGATATTTGAACCTATCTGCTGCAAAATAACCTCAGAAACCGCAATGTTTGTGAGTACATCAAACATTTTCAACAAGTGGTTACCTACAAAAAAAAAGGTATTTTAATAATTGTGAAACCTGCACAGTAAAGATGATGTCAACAGAATGTTTAACAGGTCTGGCATCTAAATCATTAAGTATCTGGACTTACCCAAAAATTGTACTGGACTCTCTCTCTTTCTATGTTGTCTCGTCTTTAAGCTGTGGCCTTCACATGTTTCCTGCACTTTGCTTTCTGAAACACCTGCAATCAAACTCCACTTACCACCAGTTTAAAAGTTTAGATTCTTCTGTCTGTTTAGTGTTAGTGACACTCAGGCTCTTAGTTACTTCAGTGTTTAAAGTTCACGCTGATGTCAGTGCCTCCATCTAAGACTTAACTTCTCTACTCTGTCACAGATTTCTCCTCAGTGTATTAGTCAGTGTCTCAGTGCTATCCCGAGGTGTGTTGCCTGATCATCCTCAGTGTATTATTACCTACATGTAAAATCTACATGGATTGACCCTTGTTTGTCAAGACTAGTGCAAAGAAATCCAAAGGCTCACAGCAGAATTTACATCTACAAAATTAAAGAGACAAACTGTGGGGCTAAAGCGCATGAAGAGGAAGTTCACATTTCACACCAGCCTCAGAGGTTTTAACCACTGACAGTTTTTTCCTGCCTCAGTGATACTTGTTGTTGACAACTTAAAAAAGGCCAGTCTTATCAAATGTCTGATCAAATGTTGTGACTGATGGAAATATGAAAGCACAGCTTTGCTAGTTATTTATATATAACTTTTTTCCCTTTTACTTAACTACCATCTTAGTAAGGAACAAACGCTTGGAAACTTTTCTGTTCACTATTTAATTTGACATAATTTTATTTCATCCACCATAGGTTGGTACTAAGTGGTGTTTAAATGAAGATCACACCCAAATGTTTATCAGAAAGAGCGAGGAAAGCCACAGGCTGAAACACGTCCAATTCTTTCAGATATAATGTGATAATAAAAGCATACATACTGCATTATTATACATTTTAAGCACTGTTTGAAACATAAAATTTAAGGTTCACTGTTGGTGGCAAAATATTTACAGATACAGCTAATCAAAACCTAACCTAGATACTCATGATCCCAAAAGCCTAGTGTATTGGTGTGAAGTTTGAAGACATAACGAAAAATTGTAGGTAATATAAAGTTTTTACTGATTTTCACATTAGGTGTGACCTCGACCTGACTTTTACAAAAATGAAATCAGCTCGAGCTGTCATTGGTATCAACCATCATACAAAATAAAATAAAAAAAAATGTCTTGTAAACTGTGGACGCTGACTGCTAACAAACAGACAGAGAAACAATTACAAACTCCTTCCCTTTGGGGAGAATAAAGTATAATCACACAGACAGTGATTGGGAATGAGATGTAGGCTTCTATAGACGAAAACGAACAAAGAGAACAAAAAGAGGTAAAAGAACAGGAAGTGAAGCTAAAAAGCAACACTGTATACATTATAATAATTAACATACAGATTTCTGTCCTGATTACAGCTGCATGGACCATTTTGTTACTGAATACTGTGTATGAGACAAAGCATCTCACCTATCTCACAGATGACACCAGCATCCTGATGATGTCCACAGTTGTGTGAACCAAATCCTCTGTGCTGACATTCAGTTAGAGATCTTTCACTTCCTGAACAGGATACATCATCCAGCCAGATTTGTCCTGTTCCTTCACCAAACTGAGCTGATCGGGGGGCCTCCAGTGCCGGTCCACAGCCTAACTGACTGCAGACCACCTCAGCATCATTGATGTCCCAGCCATCATCACAGACTGTTCCCCAGCTGTTGTTGTAGGAGATTTCAACTCTTCCAAAGCAACGAGCTGACCCAGGATTAACTAATCTTATCTGAGCATCTG